>NC_133617.1:182200316-182337816 GCF_048593235.1 Sminthopsis crassicaudata | reverse complement strand
TTGCATTGTATTTGTCTAAACATTTATGTCCCTTGAATGTTTATTGGGGATCAATATAAGCCATTTCAAAGGGAAGAATATGGGTTACAGAATTGCTCATAAAAATTTGTTGACTAGAATTGGGAGGTAGAGAGCTGAGAGGCATTTGTGTTTGAGAGAAAGTCAGACTTAAGAAGCTTAAGGTAAAAGGGGGACTTAAATGGAGCAGTTGTAGAACTATGACCAGTCAATTATGACTAGGCTATAGACTTGACATTGACTGTTAATATTTCATAAAAATTAATTTTTTCTCCAAGCCTACAGAAGCCTTGTTTCTACTTATATTCCCAATATGTCTCTTTATTCAAGGCTAAAATCATATGCTATTTCTTCTATAAAATCTTCCCTCATACCCTTTCCTGAGGGAACATGATTTCTTCTTCAAATTCCTCCTACTCCTTGACCAATATCCCTTTGCATAGTAAAACCAAAGAGAAATCAAGTTGTGATTAATTTTGGTGGGAGTAATATAAAGGTTAGCAAACTTCTCAGTCTTTTCCAATCAGTCCAGAACTTTTAATTTGCCTAGAAAGAAGAGCATGGTGGGAGAAAGTTAAAAAGTTACCTCACCATAAATTTGCTCAGTTTCTTTTTTCACCTGAGGAAGTAAAGCCCTGATATTGTTTGCTCCAGCCAGGTTTCTACTTGCTAAGAATTAAGAACTAGAATGAAGTCCTGACTCTGAGTCAGAAAAGATAGTAGAAAAAAAAAGATAAGTTCAAAGGGTAAACCTGTTCTTACTTATGTCTCTGCTACCTTCAATGAATACTCTGACAGAGGAGAAAAATTTAATAAGCATTGCCTGAAGGAGATTGCTGAAAGAATTATTCCCTGCTAAATAGAGACATATTAACCTCAACAACTACCGGGTGGATCATGGACAGAGTAACAGATGGCCCTGAAGATAGTAGCTCAAATGAAGGAGACTGTAGGAAACTGTAGGAGACTGAAAAGTGTAGCCACCCACTGCAAGAGAGAAACTGAACAACAAGGAAGATTAAGGAGATAACTGAAGACTAGCTGCAGGGAATACCTGTTGAAGTCTATACCTAGATATGATGAATTTCAAGGTTAGAAGACCAATGAGAGGCAAGGAGTGCTACACCCAAAACGAGCAAGACCAGGAGAGAGCAGCCCAGAGATACCAGCAGGAGAGATCAGCAGCTCTGCAGCTGATGTATACCCTGGAAATAATTATCACATGTTTATTCAAGTGGGATCCCTGTGTGTCCACTTTTCACTAACTGTGATGAAGAATGGGAAAATGAATTCAATGTTTAGGGCATCAATGTCCTGTTTCTTTACTTTACTTTTCTTTTTATAAATTATTGTACTATTTTACTAACTCTCCTTGCTTTCAACTAGCATATTCTCTAGTTTATAAGTAAATATATACAAATAGTGGGAGTTCTTGAGCTGTGATTCAGAGGAATTGGTCCCAGGTCCTGAGGTAGCTTTCTGGCATCCCATAAATAAAGCCCTAGATGCTCCATGGATGTTTTCCTTTCCTACCCTCTCCCCATTAAATTTTAAGTTTCTGGTACTTGGATTTGTGTTACATAATTGCTCTGATTATATAATAAATGCTTATTAAATATCTGTTAATATCTGTTAACAAGTGGGACAGTATTGGAACTAATGTGCTTAGTATATGTTATACTTTTTTTAAATCAACTGAATGGCAAAGAGATTATCTATTTTAAATAAAATAGATTATGTTTTAAAATTTCTTAATATATGGAAATGCTCATTTATAAAGTTAGGAATTTTAAAAATATATGTATTAAAATAAATCTGTTAAATTATATTATTACCTTAGGAATAAGACAAGCTAACATTCATCCCATAGAAATTAATTGGATTAATTAATGTGGATATCAGACCTTTCAAAAAGAGCATAGATTCGTAAACACAAGAAAACTATATCCAAGCTATGGGGAGTGGATATAATGAAAAACATACCATACCAGGGGTCAGAAGACTTACTTACTTACTTACTCTGGCTTCCCTAACAACTAGTTTTGTCACAAAATTTCTACTATGTCTGTTATTCAGTAATAAGTAATATTTCCCAAGGATAATAATTATATACCTCAATAGTTGTTGGTTTTAAAAGCAATTCACCCGTAGATATTGATTCTGCAGTTTCTCTTATGACCTGTAACAGCATTCCCCCAAAATACCAGACCTACTTCTGGCCTAGTCTCTGTGTACGACTTTATAAGGAGGAGAAATCATTGCACAGAAGGGGCTCACTTTCCTTAACACGAACAGCAATCACTGCTGTCCAACTGGACACCATGCTCTCCCCTCCCCCTGCTTAGAATCAAGACCTCATAATAATAATCTGAGAGAGCGGGCCATCCATGCCCATCACCAGGCAAGTCATCCTAGCTGAAGCAGCAAGTCGCACTAAGGGAAAGAGAAGCCACCATGTCCCAGGCAAATCCTTGTCCACCATCTCCCTTCATACTCCAGTGGAGACAGCACTGCTTCTAGCACAGTGTCCATAACCACAGTCTTGAAAAGAAAGAAAGAAATGAATTGGGTGAAGATTCAATTGGTCTATTGCTCTTGAATATGCTACAGTCATAATTACTAAAGATCCAAAAAAGAAAGTTCTTGCAACCAAAGTCCTTGTCACTGTCAAATGGTTGAATCTAAGAAACTGGCATGATTTTATCAGTGGGAATGATATTAAAGAAGAGACATCACCATCTGCTTTGCTGCTGTATCCTAAGAAGCATGGGACTTTCCCATGTGATTCCCATCTGGAACTTTACGTTTGTATTCTATTTCCCATTAGAATGTGAAGCTGTCTTAAATTTTTATGTATATCCCCTTTTCTTGGCACAGTACTTTACTTGTAATAAGTGCTTTAAAAAGGCTTTTTTTTTTATTCATTCATCATTTGAAGTGATATTAGTTAATATAATGAATTGAGTTGCATTTTAATATATTTTAAATATCTTTTTGTATTCCTATGGTTCTTACCTCATTTCATCAATTCATACAAGTTTATATTAATTTTTATAATCACTTCTTACAATCCAATATTATATTATAGTTATAGGTGACAAATTGTTCAACCATTCTATAATGACAGAAATCCACCTTATTTCCGGTTTTAAAGCCATTTATTTTTGAGTAAATTCTGATGATATATTTCCCGTGTGTATCCATTTCCCATTGATTGGTAAAGAATGGAAGAGTGAGGTCAATGTTTATGAGATGAATGTTCAGCTCCAGAGAGCTGATAAAACAAAAATCAATTGTTCCTCTTTACATAGTTTTGAATTTGTTACATCAACTAATAGGTAACTCCTCTTAATCCGAGGCTAATGGCAAAGATAGTAATGTCCTTTGTTCTGACCCTATACCATTCACATCTCATATCTTAATTATTTTACTTCTTTTGGTTTCTTTGCAAGAAAATGCTTCATTAATGGTGAATATCAGCAAATGAATGAAGAAAATTGAAAATTTAATTCTGCCAGATGAAATGTTTGCAATCAACTGACTCTAGGCAGAACAGTAACTTAGCTGCAGGGATGAAACATGAGCTCTTAAAAATATTTATAATAATATATATTTACAAAATGTATAAAATATTTATTAAAAATTAAATTATATGCAAAATTACATACACTATGAACATCAGTGCAAGGACAGTCAAACTGACCAGACTAGACAAATTGAATTAGAGGTGTCATATGTAATGTGGAAAAAGAAAACATACTTTGTAAACTATAAAATTCACATTAATGCATTGGACAGGCAAGCCTTGGAACTTTTCAGTGACTCAAACACATACAGAAGACTGAAGATTTTTCCTCACATCAAGTCCAACAGCAACTAGGACTGGGGAACTATAAATATACGAGCTGTGCTGTGGCTCTCTTCTTTGGCTCTTTCTATAATGTACACAACTCTCCCTGATAAAAGCTCCAATTCACACAGTCTATTGACTGGCTTATTATGAACAGTAGAATTTTGCCACATTTTTTCCATAAGAACGAGAACTCTCCATTTTGAGTCTTTCCATATAATGATGACTGGTGTGATCTGAGGACAGCAATGATTGACTTGGTATAAGTAGGAGTACCATTTCTGCAGGCATCAGACAAGAGAAGGATGGGATTGTTCCAAGTCATTTGGAGACAGTGGCTTTCTCTCTCAAGATTCACTTTATTCTAAGGTTTCATGACATTGGACAAGAGCTATGTAGGAAATTTAAAGTACTTCCATTTTGTCTTAGATAACTTAAAATATATCTACCAGCTGGCAAAATTTGTCACTGCACTTTCCCTTCCTGATATCAAATTGAATTAAACAAGTGTTTTATTAAGCACCAATGTGAAAGACATTGTACTGGTACTAGGCATATCTTCACAAAAATGAGAAAGTCTTTGCCCCCATTAAGTTTATAATCTACTTGGAAAACACAGTATCAGAAAGTTGATGGGAGAAACATTTTTGGATTATTATTTGCATTTTTATTTGCTTAAATAGAACTATTCCAGCTTTTTCAGAGCACTGGACCTGATGGAATATGCTAATTTTCAGGGTTTCTACCTTTGGAATCATGAACCTCTCTTTGTTCATTCAAAAGAGTAAACTTCATAAGTCCTGATAAGGGAAATGTCTACATCTAGACATAAACTAGGCACACTCTGCCTATGTGATCCACAGAATCTTCTTGGGAAGAAAGCCTTTTGCAAATTTTTCAGTACTATGATGCTATAGATACTGGGTGTTCCATTTGTCATTTCCTCCAGCTGAAATAAGCAGATACTTAATCATGTATCTGGTTGCCTTTGCACTTCCTAATCTAATAGTCACTGTACATTGACTCAGTAAATATATCATTTTATTATTTAATATATTTGCAATGTGAGCAAGTCCTTATTGCAACAGCTAAATTGGACTTTGGATTTAAATCAAAAGTACATTTTGTTCCCCAGAGGAAGAAAATTCTGGGGGAAAATTGGTTCAGTATGATGGTCTAGTTAGTGATGTTGCTGATTCTTAAAGTTGTTAGTATATAATATATATATGTGTGTGTGTGTGTGTGTGTGTGTGTGTGTGTGTGTGTGTGCATAATTGGGGAATTTAGAGTCAGAAGACTCTAATTAAGTTCAAAATAAATATAAATTACTCTATGCTGTCTTTGAAATTATACAAACAAATATTATACTTGTATATCAAAACTCCCAGGTCATTTTTGTAAAAATTTAACATTTACAAAATATTGTTCTTATAATCACTCTTTGAAGAAAGAGATCATTAAATCTCAGAAATGTAAAATCAGAATTCATCATCAAATCCAAGCTGTACCTGACCAATAATTCCATCTACACATCAACAGTTCAGTTAAAGTTACTATCTAGACTTTGCTTGAGGACAAGTAGTGAGGGAAAATACTTCAGTGTATCCTGATGACCCTATTCCATTTTATTTTTTTGAAAGCTCTAATTGTTAGGAGAGGCAGCTAGGTGGCACAGTGTATAGGGTGCCAAGCCCAGAGTCAGGATGACTCGTTTTCCTTAGCCTAGATATGATCTCAGACACTTATTACCCCTTGGCATGTCACTTAACCTTGTTTGCCTCAGTGTTCCCAAGACCTGGAGAAGAAAATGGCAAATTACTCCCAGTATCTTTGCAAAGAAAATCTCAAATGAGGTCATGAAGAGTAGGACATAACTAAAAATGCCTCAACAACAGCAATTGTTAGGAAATTTACTCTCACATTGTATTGAAATTTGTTTCTTTGCAACTTCTACCCACTGCTTGCAGTCTCTCCATCTGAATTTAAGTATGATTGTCATTTCTACTTTATAAGTGGAGAAATGGTTGAAAATATGAGTGATTTCAATGGTAGTCATAGTCATAGTTGAAGTGGTAGTTGTCATCTTCTTCATAATAGTAGTAGCAGTAGTAATAGCATTTAAATAGCTCTTTAAAGTTTAAGAAATGCTTTACAAATATTATCTTATTTAATCCTCACAATACTGTCAGGGGTTGAGTAATATTATTAACTCATTAACTTATAGAGGTTGATAAACTTGCCTAGAAATATCTGGTAAATGTGAACTAAGATCTTTCTGATTTCAAATTCTATGCTCTATCTGCTGGTCAACTGAAATGGCATAGTAGCACAACTTTTAAGTGTTAGAGCAGAAATTGGAACCCAAATCCATGACTCTAACCCATAGTTGTGCTCTTTCCTCTATATCTTAATGTCTCTCAGATATTACACAAATGAAATACATAATAGATGTATTTTAAGTGCTAAACAGTGTAATCAAATTCCACATAAAAGAAATGGACAGTAGGGTCAGAAGACTCATTTCAGTAAATATACACAAAACAAAAGTAGTTTCTGGCCTAAAGTAGCTCATATTTGACTGTCGGTATATCATATAATGTGTGACTTAGTAGGAAGAGTACTAAATTTGGAATCAAAGGTCCCAAGTTCTAATCCTGTCTATTCTGACACTTAATGTGATTTTGGGCAAGCCTTTTAATCTCCCTAAATCCTAGTTTCCTAATTTATAAAATGATCCTTTTGGACTAGATGACTTCTAAGATACCTTCCAGCTCTAAATCTATGATATCATGATTTTATGTTCATAGTTAAGAAAAAAACAAAGAATAATTTCAAAGTTTTAGACAGAGGGAAAGAATTTTAAGATGTTTGGAAGAAAGAGAAGTCACTTCAACTATCAGGGGAGGGAGTCTTGAAATTAAAGAAGGCTTGCTGGAAAGGGTTTTCCTTTGACCTTGTCCTTAAAGAAAGAGAAAAAAAAATTTCTCTCCCTCTTCTTTTGTGTGTGTGTGTGGGGGGGTGTATTTTTATATGTGTCTGTTTCTTTCTCTTAGTTTCAATTATTTGAAGATGTGGATACTTTAAGAGATTATCTAATACTATTTTGTCATTTTAAAATTCAGAAACTGAGGCTCAGAGAGTTTAAATGCTTGTGTTAAGTCAAAAATTACAGAGGTAAAATTTCCTGAAACAGCCCCAGAGGGGAGACAACATGTGAAATGTCCTTTTCCCTTTTCTGGCTTCCATTCTAGTTTTGCCCTCATGCAGATGTGGCAGTTTCAAGACAGTTTTATGATCTTCTAGGTTTACCAGTGAAAAAATAATAGGCAGCAGAACAAAATTGATTTTTGCCATGTAGTAGAGTACAACCTTAGTCAAGTCATTAGGTTTCAACTCCCAAGCCTTCTATTCCTTTATTTTAAAAATGAAGTGATTCGACTGGATCACTTCTAAGCTTCAAATAAATGATTTTATAACTAAAATTTAAATAGCACATTAATATTTAACACATTATTATTTCATTGGAACCTCACAATAATCCCCATGAGGTAGGAATTCAAGGTATTATTAGCCCTATTTTGTAATTGGAGAGAGTATAAAATGAACTGGAGAAGAACATAGCAATCCATGTCAGTATCTCTGCCAAGAAAACCCTAAATGAAGTCACGAAAACTCAGACGTGACTGAAATGACTGAACAACAACAAGACTGAGAAAGGTTGTTACTTGCCACTGATATAGATGGCACACATTCAGAGTTAGAGGTTTTCGTTACTCCTAGTCTAATTTCTTATTTCCTGAATGGGTTTCTATTATCACAGAGAACCTGTTGGGAATCGTAACTACTTAAACCTCTGGTCCTGAGATCAGGAAATATGTTTAGAAGAATTGCACATTTAGCCTCTTGATTGCTGCCTTAGGGAGGAGAGAGGAGAGGAAGAAAAAATTGAAACACAAGGCTTTACAGAGATGAATGTTGAAAACTATCTTTGCATGTATTTGGAAAAACAAAATACTATTAAAATGAAAAAAAATCTTTTAAAGATTCTCATATTTCCAGAAAAAGAGACGAAATGATGAGCTCAATGATATAAATGATATTTTTTTTCTAAAAGAAAAAAAAAAAGAAAAAAAAAAGGAAAAACTTGCTCAGAATAATGAAGAAATGAGCAGAATCAAGAGAATACAGTATGCAACATTATTTTAAGAATAATTTTGAGCAAATAAGTCATTTTGACGATTATAAATACCCAAATTAACTATGAAGGACATATGAAGAAAGATGTTGTTTGAATCCAGAGAGGAAAACAACTGATAAGTAGAAGTATACATAGAATAATTTTACATATATGTATATATTTATTTGTGTCTAAAATAGCCATCTCTATGGCAGAGGGTAGGGAAAGAAAAAAAAGAAAAAAATTATATGATAATAACACTGTATATTTAAAAGGAATAGAAAGCTGTACATGATTTTCACTTTCTTATGTAATCATTTTATTTTAATTATTATTATACTATCTAAAAGAAATGCTTGTTTTAATTCATGAATATATATGCATATATATATATATATATATATATATATTTTAAAATAGAATAGTTTTTCTATTTTTTTTTTGCACTGAATTTGTAGCTTTAGGGAGCAAGGGAACAAGAATGTCTTAAGTAGCATTGAAGTCCGGAATATTTGGATTCAAGGACTGTCTATGACCCATCCTAGCTATGTAAATTTGGGCAAATCACTAAAACCTCTCAATGTTCTGGGAACAAATTGCAGAGAAAGTGCTGATCTGCACTAGTGGAGGGAGTTTCCTTCTGTAATCTGTAATCACTATATTTTATATACTGTATCACTATACTGGGAACAATAGTCTAAGAGGCACTAGAAAATGTGATGTTTCTGAGAAAGGAAAAAAAATCTTAAAATATTATAAGCATATGTGTGTGTGTGTGTGTGTGTGTGTGTGTGTGTGTGTGTGTGTATGACTTCCTTTCCCTCTAAACAGTTGATTTCCCTATAAAATGGAAAGAGATTTTTATATTTGTTACCATAATAACAAAAACATCCTTCCCTCCTTTTTTCCTTTCTTTTGTCCTTCCTTTTCTTCCTTCCTCAGATTAGACCAGATCTTCCTTCAATATAACAAAAAGAACATAAGAATAGGAGGAAAGAAGGAATGGAGGAAGGAAGTAGAGAGGGAGGAAGGAAAAGATAGAAGAAGGGAAAAGGGGAGAAAAGGAGAAAACCAATTAAGAAAATAGCTTAGAAGTATGATAAAAATTCCTTCCAAGAAGGTGAATAAAATGCATTTCTCCCCTCCTGATCTCTAACAAAGGAACCCATCCATTAACATGGGAAAGCCCGTGGTTTGCATTTTGCCACAGCTGACATTGGTACCTTTTGGAGGAAAGTGAAGGGCATCGCTAGGCTTCCTTGTTTAAATCGGTCTGGTAATAATGGGAATGATAGAGAATCTGAGCTAATTTCTTTTGTCTCCTATTCAGCAGATAATGGTGGTATGTGTGGGGATGTTAAAGGCCAGGCAGAGGAGGTGACCTGGAGATGACTTCATTCTTCAGAGGTTTATCAAAGGCTCCTGTCAGTCAAACACATGCTGGGAGATTGGGGAATGGCCATCTGGTCCATAGTTAATCAGAGAGGAGAAAGAAGAGCTTGGAGGTGAAATATCTCCCTGTCAATTCCAAACCAGGTGGAGGGAGATGTGTTCAAAGGTGGACTCCGCCACCAACAGCACACGTACACATGCACACATATGTGCTGTTGGGCCGGGCTAGAGCTGTTCCGGTGGGGAGAGTGTGGGAAAGAGGGAAGACAATATTAGAAGCTGGGAGGGTGGGCTAGCCATTTTTATTTATTTTAAGTCCGTGTGATGATCTTGAATCGATTTTAAGTGGAAAGACTGAAGGTCACTCACGCTGCTAGCCATGCAGTGAAACAACTGAATTGTTTCCCTCACTGTGGTGAAGAAAGGGAATAAGTAGCTCACAGCGGGGAACTGATTTAATTTAAAACACAATGTTTCTGTTCTGAAGCCAGAATTCTTTCATCCTGGCCGTGTTGATTACAAGTACTAACAAGGCAGTACAAGAAGCTCTGTAGAGTCCATCTCCCTCCTCCTCCTTTCCCCTAGTCAGCCACCCCTTCCCCTGCCCATTGAGGTCTTGCTGGTACTCCATTTCCTTCCATAAGTAAGAAACTCAAAAACCTCACTGCACCCATGGGCTACATTCTCTCTATCTGGCCAAGTTTGCAGTCTTTCTCATGGGAGAGTTAAGAGTTTGCTCTAACTCACAGCCTGAATAGCCACTGGAAATACTGACAAGCTGAATGTGGTGATGATGGGTAAAGTGTGTACAGGATTTGGAATCGGAAAGAACTGGTTGGGCTCGCTCCCCTTCTTAGATGCTTTCCAGTTGCATGATTTTGTCCAAGTCTCCTTATTCCTCTGTCTTGCTTTGTTCATTCACAAAAAGGGGGTGATAGTAACTGTAGTGCCCACATTGCAGAATTATTGTACTGTTTTGATGTTGGGTAGTATAGTGGACAGAGTTCTGGGAAACTTGAGTTCACATTCAGCCTAAGACACTTACTAGCTGTGTGACCCTGGGCAAATCACTTATCTCTTTTTGCCTGCGTTCCTTCATCTATAAAATGAGCTGGAAAAGGAAATGGCAAACTATTCCAGTGTCTGACAAGAATATTCTAACTGAGAGTCACAAAGAGTCAGACGTGACTGAAACATCTGAATGACATGGTCAGTTGTGAGCCAGAAAATAACCAGTCCTGGAAGATGATTTTTGTGGCCATCAGCCTATCCTTACATCTCATTGAAGTGACTTCTCTGTCAAGCAAATGTAACTGAGTCCATTTGTGGTCATGGGGTCATTGTGTTCTAGGGAGGGAATTTATTCTGTTAAAAAACAGAATGGATGGGGATGAAAGTCAAATCAAATGGATGCCAGTCAACAAACATTTATTAACACTTGCCTGTGTGTCACACTGTGCTAATCATTGTAAATATGCACAACTGTATAAAAAGAGCCCCTGTCCTCAAGGATCTTACATTCTAATGGGAGAAGACAACACAAAAGAGGAAGCTGAAAAGGGAAGGAGGAGGAAGAAGAAAAGTACATAATAGTATTATGGTTCAATACAAGTCCTAGATGATGTTTTATCACTTCCTTTCTCCTTAATATTTTCTTGCACATTCACTGAATTTTCATAACATTTCTGTGAGGTTTACTCCTTATTCTGTGTTACATTTATCTGTATGTTGCATCTCCTCCCATCCCATTAGACAATAATAGTAATTCAGATTTATATCACTTCAAGAGTTGCAAAGCACTTTACATTCAAGAACTCATTTGATTCTCACAATAACACTTCACGTTAGATATATTATGATTATCATTTAACAGTGAAGAAAACAGATTATCAGAGTGATTAAATGACTTGTCAACGTTATAAGTTTAGTGATCTGCTAATACTGCCTCAGAACTTGAATACACATCTTCAAAGTTACAAGTTCAGTATATTATCCACAATGCTACACTATCTTGAGACAATAAACTCCTTGACCACAGGAACTACGCCTTTAAAAAAAAAAGATCTTTGTATCCTGTGGTTTACATATAACAGAACTTAATAAATTCTTGTTGAACTTTAATTCAAAGCAATTTATTTCAGAGGAGAGGAAAGCAATCATGGAAGTATATATTATGGAAAGAAATTATTTATCAAATTGACTAATATATAGGATAATATTATACACATATCCTCCTCATAAATAGTTTAATAATAATAAACTATTATATTAATAAAAATATAAAATATTAAAAATAATAAAAAGTATAATTAAAAACCCAAAACCAAAGTGAAATCCAAGGTGCTTTATAGTAGCTTTACAGTGTTCAAAGGCTTTGAACTCTAGCAAGAATGAGGTTAAATTATAATTGGGAAATGTTTAACAAAATAAAGAAAACTACAATGTGACAGAAAATGTTGTGATTTTCTAAATCAACATGTGACATCATCAATATGTGAATGTGACTTCATTTCTTTTTGAGTTTGATACCAATTTCTAGATGACAATTAATTAGATCTAATACAAACTGCCATTACAAATATTAATATATAAAACAAATCAATGCATTCCTCAGAGAGTACAAAAATGCATTACTTGAGAATAGAAAGAGTACTGATTTTGGAGACTGAATTTGAATCTTTTATTTGTCATCTTTAACCTGAAAGTCACCTTCTTTCCCAGAACTTCTGTTTTCTCATTTGGAAAATTGATTTGAGATTAGATAATCTCTAAAGATCCTTTGACAAATTCATGATCTGGAAAATACAGTAAAACAAAAATGCCAGTAGATAGATCACAGTTATTCTACAACAGAAATGTTACTTCAAACTCCTACCCTTCACTTTGTTTTCTTTTCCTGGTTCCTTATGATGCAGCTCAATTACTTAAGACCCAGGAAGATCATGCCCCTGTAATGCAAAATGCTAAATAAAAGAGAGAGAAGAGAGAGAGAGAGAGAGAGAGAGAGAGAGAGAGAGAGAGAGAGAGAGAGAGAGAGAGAGAGAGAGAGAGAGAGAGAGAGAGAGAGAGAAGAGAAAGAAAAGAATAAAAAAAGAAAAGATAATCACAAAACGCATACACATATGCGCACACATACAAACTAATCCAGTTGCCTGAGTCTTCCAGTTGGTTGATGATGTTTCTTCATTAAGTCTTTGTACAATTTATATCATACCTTTAATCAAGTGGGGTAAATTTTATTGTAATTATTATAATATTACGTAATATTATAATAAGAATGATGATGATGATGATGATGGAGCTAACATTTATCCAGTACATTAAGATTTGAAAGCAATGTAGAATTATTATTTTCAGTTGACTTTCACAATAACCCTGGGAGATTGATGTGACTATTATTCCCATTTTAAAGATATAGAAACTGAAGCATGGGTTAAATGACTTGCCCAGGATAATATAGGTAATACATGTGTGAGGCAGAGTTTGAATTTGGGTTTTTTAACTCCATGCACACCACTCAATCCATTGGACCATCTAAATGTCTGATATGGTAAAGAACACTGCATTAGAATAAGACATGAAGTTGAATCCTGGTTGTGCTAGTGATAATCTTTGTGACATTGAAAAATAATGAGAGACAAAGTCAGCATTATGAGAAGAATTCTAGACTTGAAGTCAAAAGACCTCAGCTCATAGCACTCAGCTATGTGACCATAGGCAAGTCACTTAACCCATCAAAGCCTCAGTTTCCTTATCTGTAAAATGAAGGTAATAATGCTACCTGCTTTACCTGAATACCTGACTATATTATTGTAAAAAAGATACTTTTTAATCTTAAAGTACTATATCAATGTAAGCTGTTTTAACTCAGCCTCTTTTGACCTCAGTTTCTTCACCAATTAAATTAGGGATTTGGTCACTTGGACATGATTACCTTTAAGGTCCTTTCCAACTCTAAATTCTGTGATCTTATAGTTCAATTTGCCCATATCTCATATGTTTCTTCTTTAGGGATAAAAGACTAACATTTCCTTGCAGTTCATATATTGCTTTACAAAACAGGGAGACAAATGGATAGAGAAAGAATGGGAAATTTGTAATTGCTATGACTTAATTCCCTCTGTTAATGAGAGAAATCAGTTAATAGGAACTGAAGCATCACAAAGTTCCCTTTCTTTTTCATTTTGCCCCAAAATATACTAAAAATATCACCCAACAAGACCTCTGTTGGTGGTGATCCTCAGGTGGTGAACCTCAAATCTGCCCGTGGTATCAAGAAATGTACAGGACAACCTGGACCCTGTACCACCATACAGAATGTACTAATTGGCTCTGAGAACAGACAAAACAGTCAGTCTCTTGGACACCAGAGTTCTGATGCAATTCCAAAACATCCTTACCAAAGAAAAACAAGGTGGTTGGGAAATGGAGGAGGGGGAAGGGTTCCTACTTGTCTTTCCACCAGATAGGGTAATGCCCATTGCTATGAAACAGGGGGAGGGTTTAGAAGGACAGGTTGAGAGGTTTAGAGATGTGGAGCAGTGGGAGGAGATCAACGGACAGTATTTAAACCATACTTTACTGAGTAATTTACAGAGACAACCCCTGTGTGTTTGTGTGTGTGTGTGTGTGTGTGTGTGTGTGTGTGTATGTTTGTTTAATGGAGCTATAGATCTTTCGAACCTTATTTTATTTTGAACTTATGTTGATACTCTGTCCCCATTCCCCTGGGAGTCTCATGGAAAAGAGAAGTTAACTTCATCCTATTGAATGTGCCCTGGAAAAATAAAATAAAGAGTTTTCCATTCAATCCCCTTTGCCTACTATATTTTATAGGACCCTGGGATTCATTTCAAAGCTGCTAGAGCAAATGTCTTATTACTTCCTTTGGAGATGCCTATTGGTCACGAGTAGGGCCTGGACTGTGTATCTGGAAAAAGTCAGAGTAGCACACATGCCCTGGAGATTTGATGGACCTGTCCCAAACACTTTCTCTATTGCTGTTTTTATTTTGTTTGTATTAATTTGCTTTGCTAGTGTTTCCATGGCAGATCAGTCTTAGCAGTGGGCTTTTTACCCTACCAACTCCATGGGATCTTAACAACCCATAAAATGGAAAAGGAAAAGGAAAAAGACACAAACTGAGGAACAAAAACGATTAATGTAGCAAACAGGAGAAGTCAGAACAAGGTAAATGTTAATAATTGGAAATAAAAACATGGCCCTATGTCTGGTTGGTGTTTAGAAAGACATGGAAAACTGGTATGGGGAAAGCAATAAGAACTAATTATTATGGAAATAATGGGGGATTAGTTTGGGCAAAGGACTCAGGGGACACAGCTAGTAGAGGCATCTTTCAGCATTAGTGTCAATATTTAAAGTCCATCAGTCCCTGGAAAACTGGAAATGAACAGAGTATAGGAATAAAGGTAAATGATCCTTGAACAGGAATAGTTGAGTTGTTCATGTAAGTCAGAGCTAATTGGTGGATTTTAAAGGGGAGAAAATTTTTGTTAAATATAAGAAACAAAAACTTCCTAATGGTTAGAACTGTCCAAATATAGAATGGATTGTCTGCAGAAGAGTAGTGAATTTGGCATTATTTTAGTTTTTCAAGAAGAAGCAGTTGAGCTATTTTAATGAAGCTGTTCATGGAGGATCATGCTTCTGAGTTGTACTAGATGATCAATGAGGTCCCTTCTAACACCAGAACCTCATGATTCATTGGTAGCCAGGGCTCAGGTAGCTAAGTCATTCAGAAAAAGGACCAGGCTGAAATCATAAGTTCCAGGGAAGGACTAAGTTATTGAGGAAATGGAACACAAGAGTCAGAGAAAAAGGAGGAGGAAGCCCCTTACCATCACTAAGTGGATACACTGTCCTAAATCTCCTTTCATCCTCTCTGGTTATGCTTAGTTTTTGGTCTCAGAATATCAGGGAGAACTAATCATAGAGGTTAGTTCCTGTGGAGGAACTAGAGACTGAGAGGTTCCAATTTAAATACTCATTTATACCATCTGCTCTCCAAGGTTTCTTCAGGGAAGTTGAAAAGGGCTTAGGACTTTAGGATATCCTTCCTCTCCATTCTCTCTGCCAAATATCTTTATTATTTCTCTGCACTGAGGCATTTAGATGGCATAATGGCTCGGGTGTTGTTCCTAGAGTCAGGAACCTGAGTTCAAATCTAAACTCAGATATTTCCTAGTTTTGTCACTGAACAAATCACTTAATCTTTGTCTGCTTCAGTTTCCTCAATTCTAAAATAATAATAATAATAATAAAACACCTATGTCATAGGGGTAGTTATAATGATCAAATGGAATAATATTTGTAAAGTACTTAGCACAGGGCCTGGCAGATGTTAGGTGCTTAATAAATGCTTATTTCCTTCCTTTCTAGAAATAGGTACAACTTGGTATGATTACCAATGATCTTATTAATTTTGAAAGAAGTACACATAGATTAGAACCTCATATTCTCTGAGTAATTCAATGTTAATTGATGGGTCCAAATTGAAAGTAGGGATGGGACAGGCTATTGCAGGTGATTCAAATGGAAGGCCATGGACAGAGATAAAGATTTACTCAGTACTGGGGAAGGCTGGAACCAGACACATGAACACCCAGGCATAAGGAAAAACTACAAGTCACTAGTAAAAAAAGAGCTGAGTGGAGGACAAAGAATCTACTTAGTGAGAATTGTCCAGAGTTGAAGCAGAACCATTTTTTTAAAAGACTTCATGATAAGAAACAGTTCTAGACTCCTCTTTCTGTTCCTGAATATCCAGGGCTAAGATTGGTTATGGGGCCTAGAATGGGGTTATGAGTTTTCAAATGGGCTTTAAGACTGCCCAGATGAATTCCATTTGCCTCTTGGTGCCTTTGTAATGTCTGTGTCCCATGCCTGGAAAGCACTGCTTCTTCCTCTCTGCACATTGGAATCCCTAATTCCTTATTGTTGGTTCCTCCCTCACTTGAGCAGCTATTCCAGTAGGGCCCTCAGATGTTCATTTCAATCTCACCTACCTCGACTCTCTACACAGCCTGAAGCCAGGAAGACCTGAGTTCAATTTTGATTTTATTTAACCATATTTACTTCATCCATAAAATGAGCTGGAAAAGGAAATGGCAAATCACTTCATTATTTTTGCTCAGAAAACTCCAACGGATCGCAGAATCAGATATGATTGAAAAACAACTAAACAACATTTTAAATACATTTATTTATGCATTTTTTCCATTTGTAAAAAGCAAGCTGTATGAGGGCAGAGACTTATTTTTGTTTTCATTTGCCCGGTGCCTATCAGAGGGTCTGGGACATAATCCACACTTATTATAAATATGTTTGTTTGATTTATTAGAGTGGACCCTTCAAGAATCCCTCAATTTGGCCAAATTCTTATTTCCTCTCCCAAGTGTGAGCAAAACTGGGCTTTCCTAAAAAGCCCCTCTTCGAATGGTAGATCTCTCTTTGGTGGTCCAAATCTGAGATGCTACCTCTAGAGAACAGAGAAGCCCAAGCAGAACTTGACAGGGCACTCCAATAGGGGAAAAAGCTTTGCTTAAAAACTGCCTTCTCTGCATCTTGGCCCTGCATGCTTCCTGAGAGGTGGGAGGAATGTGAGGTAGCAGAGATCTGGGGAGTCTTCAGTTGCCTTGGTTTCTGCAAAATGCCTCCACCCCTCAGTTGGTTTTGAAAGTAACAGTCTGTTTCACTTGAAATGGGAATGCACGCTGAGTTCTCTTCTCAGCTTATAAATTATGCCGTATTAACACTGGCAACAGTTTCATTTTAGCTGTGTAAACATGAGGCAGCACAGAATGAGAAGGGGATTGGAAGGGCCAGGTGCCAGAGCCCAACAGAGAAGTGAAAGCCAACTCTCTTCTTGTTAGTTGCTGATCCCAGAGACATTAAGGAGAGGGTTTTGGGGGAGTAGGGTGGGTCAGCAGCCCTGGCCAAAGCCCTGACTCCAGCTATCCTGCCCCATTGTCCTTGATTATTAATTATCTCTCTCTTCAGGGTTGGTATTATGGTAGAAAGGTAATAATTCAAAAGGAAACCAACTCGGGAAAGGCAGATCTTTTTTAACTTACTTCTCATGTGCCTGCCCCTGTACAGGAAATTCCATTATTAGAAACAAATTAAAATGGGATTAAGGCATTTTGTCTCAAGGAGTCCTCACTAAAAATACAAATAACCCATGGTTCAGGTGACATCATTCATTCATTTTCTTACTCAATGAAAATGTGTACTATGTAGAATAAGTAATTGGACAGTTATAGAAAATATACAAGAAATGGTACCTATAAGAAATCATCTTTATCCTCTTACTCTCCCACCCACTGAAACCTTAGACTCTAACCCTTAAATTGTCCTGGACTCTGCTAAAATAAATTTTGACCTTAGCTTGCCAAGAAATTAAGCCTTCATGTCATTTCCCATTTTCCATTTCCACTGGTCTACCTCAACTTTCTTTTAAGAGTTATCTTCCTCCTTTAAAATATAAGCTTTTCTAGGATAAGAATTATCTCCATTTGCTGCATTTTTATCCTAAGTGCTATCTAAGACATAGTAATTGCTTAATAAAAGTTTCCTCTTTCATAATTAACAGCTGAATGTCAATGATTTTGTTTATCTGATAAACTTAGGTTCTGATGGATTGAGGAAGTTGAATTGCTATGTTTTGATAAGACTGAGAGTGGTGATAGAAAAGCTTTATCTAGAGGGTAAGTAGAATCCACACTTGGATTCTCTAGGCAACCCCTTATACAGTGAGGGAAGTGACTACCTGAGTAGGGAAAGGGATGCCAAGGCAAGGCTGTGAGAGGAAGTAGTAGCCCATGAAAGACAATCGACCTACTTTAAGATTTTACTTATATATCAGTTCCTGGATATTCTATCAATTTTCTTTGGGGAGAGACAAGGGGATTCAGGGAGAACCTTTTCAATGTGTCAAAAGTCTGTCATAAGTTACTACCATAGAAGGTAAGATGTCTTACTTAAAAGTGATTAAGGTAAAGAATTGCAGAATCAAATTATAACTTGAATAATTAAGGTTCTTTGGATGGTTCTCTACAGTAAGGCAGAAATTCAACCCAAAAAGTTATGTGTGTAGAAGAGCTAAGAAAATTTTTCAGGGCCCAGGAGTTTTAATGAACTTATTTGTAAGATTTTTCCTCAGGGAAGTCTTGGACATATCATTATGCCTTCTTCTTTTCTAAAACAAATAATATTACTCTGTCTCAAAGAATTTGCTGGCAGAAGTAATCATTAAAAATGATTATGAATCTTATATAGACAATAGTTCCTTAGGAATTGTTTAAGTATTTAAATTGGGTTAGCTAAATCAAAACATAAATGACAGAGAATATGACAGCAAAATATGAATGAAAAAATATCATACAGGAGCAAATTGGAAGGATAGTTTTTATTTAAGATTAATTTTGGATTGTAGACATATGCATTTGTGGTTTTTTTGGTGTAATTTAGAGGAATTATATAAGAAAGATTAAATATTAAATAAGATTATAAATGAAATAAGAAATATTTGTTTGATTATGTTAATCCTATTACCATGAAAACAATTTGTCCTTATATCACGTTGTGTAATTTAAAGGCGATGTTTATATCATCACATTCCAATTATAGATGAATGATCCTGAGGCTTAGATTATAGGGTAGGGTTCATATTCCAGAAAATAATATCTTTGATGAGTACATAGGAATATATAAGATCTTAGATCACTGAACTATAAGGAATCTTAGAATTCATCTAGTTCAAACCCTTCATTTTATAAGAGAGAAGTTTTGGTCAAGAAAGCTTGAGCAACTCATCCCTAATAACACAGGTACTCAGAGGCTGAATCTATAACAAGTTCTTCTCTACTCAAGTCAATCACAAGTATTTTTAAGTCATTACCATGTTTAAGACTTGCCATATTTATAAGCCTTTCTGTAATACCTTGTGGAGCATACACAAATGCCTCAAGAACAGTGAATGATAATCCAGTATAGTTGCAAAATATACATAAATTTCATATGGTTACCAAGAAGTAGAAGCTAGGTTTCAACAGATAATTTTGATTAGAGTGTGACATTGAATGCAAGTCTAAGAAGTTTGGATTTAATTGAGTAGAAAACGGGACACTATTGAAAGTTTTTGAGTGTGAATAAGATGTATTTTAGGAAAACTAATATAGAAGCAATGTGTACAATTATGGAGGTCTGAGGGAAGGTGAACTGTAGGTGGAAAAGCACAATAAAAGTTCCTTGTAATAAATCAAGTGAGTGGTAACAAGCTCAGATAGAAAGGAGAGTCGCTAATCCATACATAAGAATACCTGTGAACCACATATTGACTTGGTTTTAAAATGTCGATTTATTTATATTTCTTTGTATTTTTATTTATTTTGGCAAATATTTTCCAATTCTATTTTAATCTGGTTCTTCTACACTTGAGAGTGTTTTAGGAGAATATGGAGATAGGTATGAACAGCAACAAGATTATGCAACATAAATTCTAATGGACGGGCTATTTTCAACAATGAAGTGATTCAAGCCAGTTCCAACAGCTTGTGTTAGAGAGTGCTATCTGCCTCCAGAAAGAGGATTGTAGAGACTGAGTGTAGATCACAATACAGGATTTTTACCTTTTTTTGTTATTATTTTCTTGCTTTTTGTTTTCTTTCTCTTCTTTCCTGTTTGATTTGATTTTTCTTGTGTAGCATGCTAAATGTGGAAATATGTATAGAAGAATTGCACATGTTTTACATATATTGGATTGCTGTTCTGGGGAAGGGGTGCGGGAAAGGATGGGAGAAGAAATTTGGGGCATGGGATTTTGCAAGGGTGAATGTTGAAAAATATCTATGCATGTGTTTTGGAAATAAAAAGCTAAAAAGAAAAGAAAAAGAAAGAGATATGGACCATGCTTGATTTCTCTGATCTACACCTTTGGATAATGAGAGCCTACAGTCAGGGTGACAGAAGATGTAGAATAAGGGGATGAACTGAAACATCATAATAATAAAGAGATAGAGAATCTAGAATTACATTACATTTCTTGATCAGTTGCAAGGGACAGAAAATATAAAGAGCTAGGAATTCTCAAAAGAAAAAAAAAAGCATTATGATGTATAGACTACAAAATACTATGATTTGTAGCAAACATTTTAGAACTTACATATTCAAGTGAGTATTGCTGTGCAAAACAGACACTGGCAGAGATATTTATTTCAATGAGCTACTATAGCTAGGAATATTTTTGGAATTCATCTTTGGGAACTACCTTTATAGCCATTTCACAAACCACAAAAGAAAACTAATCTTATATAAGGTCCACATCATCTTTGTTCAAGAACTCACTTCTCTATAGAGAGAGTAACCTCTGGACTGTTCATGTAAACAAACCTACCATCAGAAAGACAAAGATTTTCTTTGTGAGATTATTCAAAAGAATTTGTCCTAAGTTCTGAAGACAACCCTCAAGCTGAATGCCAAGAATTATGTTGAGTCATAGCAACATTCTTGGAATAGGTGTATATAAGCCTTGGAAGGTGATGACTTTGAAAGGGAAAACATTTTATCTAAATGGGTGAATTCTGGCATATCTGTTGAAAAATCAGTCAGATGGCTTTTATAATCACAATTCTTAAATGCAGATTTAGAGGTTATTTATAAAGTCTGGAGACCAGAAAACAAAAACAAAAACAAACAAACAAAAAAAACAAAAACAAATACTAAGTGATGGAATGCCACATAGCACCAACAAGGAGTATGGTATAATAATCACAGTTCTCATGCATACAATGCTTTTAACTCAATGTTTTTTCCTTACAATAACTCATAGTAATGATTAATCTAAGTATTACTATTCCCACTTTGCTAAAGAAAACAAGGAGGCTCAGATAAGTTAACAGATGTTTCTACTATTGCAAAATTTGTAATGCCTAGATGGGGTTTGAAACTAGGTCTCCTGACTCCAAAGTCAGTAACCTATAATTTAGTTCATCATATGCACTGACTACTATGTACAGGGAGCTGTGCTGGTCTCCAAAGCATACAAAGACAAAAATGAAACTGATTTTTCCCTCAAGAAGGTTATATCCTACTGGGGGACAGAGGGAAATATTATTTCACTATTATTTTACCAGCCACATATGACATAATGTAAACTGGGGACTGATTTTAAATTGTAAAGGATTAAGCCAAGATAATTCTATCAGTATAGCAGTTAGAATAGCATACTTCCATTTGCCCTGTATATAGATGATGTTTTTTTAGATGATGGAGATGACATTTTTTTCCAATCTGTCATTCAGTCACTTTGGGTAGTTCCACTCTTCCCAACTCCTACTTTATGCTACAAATTTAATTTTCATCTACAAGGTGGAAATTTTTCATTTCTGCATATGTCCATATATATTTAAATAGGTGAACCAATTAGTAGTAAATTAAATTCTACCTAAACTAAATGAAAATACTGGCTATCAATGTAGTTATACCAATTTTGCTTTGGAATACAAAAGTATCTATTCATTTTAACCCATTTTTGTAACACGTAAGGTCCCTCAAAGTGACACCCATTTTATTTATACTCTTGTGCATATCACTATTTGAATAATTCAAATCCATAGTTGGAGTTTTCATAAATGTTCCTTTTTGCCAGATAAAACTACAGGATCAGTAAAACAAAGCAAAAGCAATGAAATACAACAACTAAACAAAAGTATGAAATTACGATACACTTTCATATTCATTCCTACATATAGCTCTGGAGAGTGATTATCTCAGCTCCCAATTAACTGCTTTGTTGCATTGACCCTAAAGCAGAGTCTAGGGGTCAGGGCTAGGAATATATAAATTACTTTTGGAAAGCAGTTAGGAAAACTTATCCTAGGTCTAGGAAATTCTAGCTTTCTTTGAAAGGGGATGTGATGATCATGTAAATCAAGAAAATCTTGAATGCGTTGCTTCTAGAAAGGCACTGAAATTGAAAGAGATTTTGGAGGTCGGATTGAAGGGAAAGGGAAACTGTTCTCTTTAAAATTAAATTGTGTCTCCTTTTTGATCTGAGAGATTCAGGATCTCCCAGGCTTCAAGGAGTCTAGGGAGAGGGCCCATCCTCCCAGGATGAAAGAAGCAACACTATTCAAGGGCAAATGAACTCCCATTGATCTTTATGAAATTCTAAATTCTTATTCAATTGAGAAATCCTGATCTGATCATATCAGGCTGTCCCAGCCCCCCACCCAGAGCTATCCTGTTGGAATACACTGGAGCCACCTGACAGTGGCTGCTGGAGATCCAACCCAGAATGGATCTCCTCTTATGAGAGGATGATACAAGGAGACTGAGAGGCAGTTGCTGTTCTCTGACCTCTCTGAGAGAGAGACCCTTGCATTGTCTGATCTCTCTACTCTTCCCTCTGTCACCAGTTTATCTCATTCCAAGTCCTTGACATCTGTATCAGCAAAGGCTGACCTGCAACTCCTTCAGACGCTGTGATCCACAACTATGGAGGCTCTCGAAGAATTGACCTGTCCCTTAACACTATCTATATAACAGGTTTCCTTAAACTCACTCCATGCGGAGGGTCAAAAGCAGGAACATGCCATGCTAAGGAACCTCTCTTTCTCTCCTTGGCATAGCTGCCATCGAAGATCCCCTGCCTACTGAGAAGACATTCTCTTTTCAGCATTAACCCCTCTTTATCTCTCTCACCTATTTCCCTAACAGGAACTAGCAGAATGTCCAAGCAACTTGTCAGCTGCTAGGACCCTGCCCACTGAGAAGGCATTCTCTTCTCAGTGTCAGCTTCCATTTCCCTAATAGTACTTTGCCACTAAAGAAATCAGTCTCTTAGCAGAACTGGCCTTCTGTCCAACAATAAACTTTCATTTTTGCCAATTAATAATTTAGGATCTCATGAATTCTTTCCTGAAGAAACTGTGCCTACCATAAGGGGATTTTAACAACTCTCTAATTGCACTAACCTCTTCAAGATTATTTATTTTCATCTCTCCCTGACTTTCATAATTCCTACATTTCTCTTACTTAGTTCTTATCTTTCTCTGGTCACTTCCATTCTCTTGGTGTTTTCCAAAACACTTTGACTACCTTTGTTTTGATAAATGTAAATGTAGAAATGATGGTCATTGTTTACTTGAGAATTTCTTCCAGTTTCCCACTTTAATGTTCAGCCACATTACAATCTTTGGCTAAAGATCATGGTGTGACAGCTGGGTTATTTTGAGGACTGGAATTAATGCTGATTGTCTGAGGCTTCATGAAACTTTTGCCAAATACCTTACCTCCAAAGGGTTTTTATTTTTAATAAAAATTGAATACTGAACAGATATTTCTGGCAAATCGCTTGGAGGAGGGGATCAGTTTCATGAACATGCTGGTATGATCATGAGGTATCCTTACTGCCTTCATATTGGTTATCACTTCTATATGTGGGTGGGGTTGACCAAAACCTCATAATTTCAATGGTTCTTTCATCATCACTCTCTCTGAGCAAATACACAGATTCCAAAAGAAGGAAGGAGAAGGAGGAGGAGGAGAAGGAGGAGGAAGAGGAGGAGGAGGAAGAGAAGGAGGAGGAGGAAGAAGGAAAAAAGGAAGGAAGGAAGGAAGGAAGGAAGGAAGGAAGGAAGGAAGGAAGGAAGGAAGGAAGGAAGGAAGGAACTAAGCTGCATTTTAAAATTTATTTTTAAATAGCAGAGTGCTGTCTGCCAGGCATTATAATTTTCTTTTAAAAAGGTAACAAGGAAAGCTGTGTTATGAGTGGATATTTTGCAAGAGGCATTTGTGACAAAGACAAAGCAAATGGGATTTGTGGGCATAGTATGAGAAAGAGACCCTTCTTAATTTTTTCTTCAAAATCACCCACCCCAAATTCCCTCCCTTTACCAGACTGTATTTGGACTGTATTTTATTCTTAAGGTATCTGTATTGAGAATGATTTTTTTTTCTAAAAAAAAAATGCTTTCGAATCCTCAGGGACTTTCCAATTTATCAAGAAAGACACATTCTTCCTAATGAAAGGTTACTGACCTTCATGAATGTGACAGTTCAATTACAGCCCATTCATATGCAGAACAGCCGTTGATAAAGGATTTGGAAAATGTGACTAGCATAGCAAAAGAGAGAGAGAGAGAGAGAGAGAGAGAGAGAGAGAGAGAGAGAGAGAGAGAGAGAGAGAGAGAGAGAGAGAGAGAGAGAAATATTTAGGAAATTATTATTAATTTTTTATAGTTAAGCAAGAAAAATAAGATTTGCCCAAGTAGGCAAACCTTTTCTTTTGAGGCCCAGTGACCCATTAGATTTGCTTCGATGAATATATTGGTTCCCCCCTCCTCATTCCTCTTTTTCTTCCTAATATTTCTGTCTTTTTAATCCTCTGAAGTACTAAACCTAACAAATCGGAAAGCCCTTGGGGTTTGGAGATGCAGTTTCAAACGTTTCTTTTTTTTCCTCCTTTGACTGCAGAGAGCACTGGAACTGTTATTTTAAGTGCTCAAATAGTATTTAAATTCTTAAATGGATGGAAAGTTAAAACTGAGGAGAGTGGGCACTGCCTTATTCTGGTCCCTTCTCCCCGCCCCAAACACACGTGCAATCTCTTACACAGAGCCTGGCCAGTATCTGGAGCAGACTTGGCTAGACTCTCTGGAGCCAGCCATTAGCCAGTGGAGGGTAACACTTGTAAATCCCTGTTTGCTGAACTGCTCCAGGTGTGGGAAAGATGTTCAGATTGACAGTAATGGCAGGAACTGGGACAGGTAGGATGTCATTCATCCAGAACTCTCTGGAAGATCCCTAAAGGAGGGGCGTTTTTAGCAACTGCCATCCAGAATCCATCTTCAGAAAGAAAAGCTTTCTTAAAAATGAAACCCTTTTAAAGCATATCAAAATCTAGGCTATGTTTCCCTTCCTTCTCTCCCACCGTGAAGTAGAACATAAAATGATTTTAGGTATGTACCAACAGTTTCATTTTCAACACTAATATTCTAAGACATAAAACTTTGGGATAAAAAGGAAAACCATCCTAGACTAATATAAAGCATGCCAGGAGATGATTCTAGGTGTGCATGATCACAAATGGATGTATAGAATCTGTTTTTCTGTGTTCCTTTTTTTTATGTCTTCATGTCAAAGTAGATATTCTTGTCAACACATTATTTTTCCCTTCCCACCTTTTTGCTCTAATCTCTTCCTATCAAGTTGCTTCTTCCATGATGTAATATTAGACCAATGACCTCTCTTCATATCTCTCTATAAAGTCTACATTCTCCCCCCACCCCAGGTAATTGGGGTTAAGTGACTTGCCCAGGGTCACACAGCTAGGAAGTGTTTAGTGTCTAAGACCAGATTTGAACTCAGGTCCTCTTGACTTCAGGGCTTGTGGCTCTATCCAATGCACCAACTAGCTGCTCCATAAAGTCTACATCTTGTAAGATATTTTTCACAGTTTGTCTACTACATTAAACTTTATTTTTAAGAAGAAAGAGTCAGTGAAGGCACCAGCATCAATACCTCTTTGATCTTGAGCCAGTTGCAAATCCAAACTTTGCACTGGTCCAAGAGAACAATGTAGTGCAATAAACTATAAGGTCATATATTTATAACAAAGTCTATTTAGAGGTCATTTAGCCTAATCATTCATAAGTTATTCATAAGGAAAACAGAGGCCCACAGAGGCAACTTAGTCTTACTAAGGTCACAGATGTAGCACATTTTTTTTTTCTTTTAGCAAAGTAAAGTAAAAAATACTGAGAAGGTATAGCAAGAGTGGTAATTATCTTCTACCAGCTCCAAAATGAGACCTCTACTTGCATATACAAGGTCTTTGGAGGACATAGTCTCAGAAAAAGTAAGAAAGTACAAGTAAAGAGACAATATATGTGACCAGGGGATAACTTAAATCTTTGGTTCAAGAGAATTCAGTTTTCTTATATATGTTGTCTTTTTTTTTATTAGAATATATACTCCTTAAGGACAGAGACTGTGTTTCTTTTTCCACTACTTAGAATAGTACTTGAGATATAATAGTTGCTAATTGACTGATTTAGAGGATATTCTCCTCCCCATGAATATCTAATATTAGCATCTACAGATGCTACCATTAACAATAAAGCATGCAAAACAAATTAATGGAATAAGATAGTCAAAGAAGAGACAAAACCATCTTTATTTGCTTTCGACATGGTGGTTTACTTAGAAAATCCTAAAGAATAAGCAAAGAAACTGAGAGAATGATTAGTTTCAGTAAACTTGCAGGTTATAAAAATCAATAATACTTCCAAATCTAAGGGGCAAAAATTAAAAAAAAAGGAAATCCCATTCAAAATATCTATAAAATATATAAAACATTTAGGAGTTAATGTACTAAAACATACTTATTACTCATTTGGTTTCAATTACAAAATGATTCTTTAAAAAATCAAAAGTAACTTAAATAGTTGGAGTATTATTCAGTGCTCAAGGCTGGGCTGTATCAGCATAATAAAAAATCACAAAAGTACTAGAATTACTGTATAGATTTAATACATTATCAATCCAAGGATCAAAGAGATATTTTTCAAAGATAGAAAAAGTTAAAATAACAATTAAGAAATTACCTTTTGGATCTATGGGTAGAGAAAGAATTTATGCCTAAACAAAAGACAATGGGGATCACAGAAGTTTAAGTATTTTTGACTAAGCCTTTTTGATTAACTAAAATGTAATTTTTTAAAATAACTCTATCTAAGACAGCTAATACTGTTTATTATTTTAAGGGAAATAATTACCTGAAGATCTAATAGGGAGAGGTAGCAAAATAATCATTTTTAGTAAGTTTTTCAATTAAAGGTCTCATTTTCGAGATTCCACTGATTCAAATTTATAAGAATAAGTGTAATCTCCCATTTGATAAATAATTGTCAAAGCAGGGGGCGGAGCCAAGATGGCGGAGAAGAAACACACGACTCAGTGAACGTCCTCACTCCCTCACAACCAATTAGATAAATTAAGTCTCAAAATTAGCTCAGGACTGATAGATACCACAAGGACTGGAAGCACGACTTACCAGCTGAAGAGAATCTGGAGTTTCAACAGGAAAGGTCAGTTCTCAGGGGAGGAATAAGAAAGACCAGCACAGACGGTGGGGTAGGGGCACACTGCGCCCATTGCGCTGGGAGGGGCTCTGGGATCAGAGAAGCCACTGAGGTAAAGGAATCTGGCACAGGCTGTTAGCTCTTCTCTGCTAATTATTTAGCAGTTCAGAAGAGAAAGCCAAAATATTTTAAAACTCAGATTAGATTTCCCCCCCCCCCCACCCTGGGGGTGACTCAGCAGAGAATCGGCACCAGGGGGTGTGGCCTCAGCTACCTCCTGAGAATAGTTAAGAGACTGACAAGTGGGTGGATACGGCCCAAGGCAACACACACTGCCTAGCTTAGCTGGAGGGAGTGGAACTCAGCTCCAGGAAGTCCCAGAGAAGCGGAACCTTTGAACTAGGGACCGCGGTTTCTGGCAGACACTTCCAGTTTGAGCGCAGGGGCTTCTCACGTCACCTGCTGCAGACATCCACTCCCCACCTGGACACATAGACTGGGCTTCCTGCAGTCTTCACTATTCTACGCCCTCGAAGCACAGTAGTGCTAATCGCCTCTGAGGCACTTCCAGGGAGGGGGTGGGGAACTCTCTCCCAGAGCTCTATCTTAGCTCGGGCGCAGGGGCCGCTGCATCCATCCCGTCTGGGAGGAAGCTGGTAAAGAAGTAAATAATTTCCTACCCCAGGGACAGACCCCAAAAGATTTTTTTAAGTATGAGCAAAAAAGCTAGAAAAACTATAGATTCCTTCTATACAGAGAAAGAGCGGGTACCCAACCCCGAGGAAGTTAACAGCAAAGATTCAGAAGATAACAACCTAAAGGGGAACAATTCCTGCCCCCCATCACATAACTCTCTCCTAGAAGAAGCTCTTAAAAAATTGAGGGAGATCGAAGAAAAATGGGGAAAGGAAAGAGAAGTTATGATAGAGAATAACAATGTCCTGAAATTGGAGTTGGAAAAAATAAAGAATTCACAGGAGATGCAGGGAAACAAAATTAGTGAATTAGAAAAGGTTAAAAAAACACAGGAAAGTAGGATTTCTGAATTGGAAAAGATAAAAAAGTCTCAAGAAAATAGAATTTCTGAATTGGAAAAAGAAAATAATTCTCAAAAAAAAAAAATTAGGGAAATGGAAAAAAATTCAATAGAGCAAAATAACTCATTTAAAAACGAAATTGGGCATTTACAAAAAGAACTAAAAACTGTGAAAGAAGAAAATAACTCCTTAAAAGTCAGGATGGAACAAATAGAAATGAATGATTCACAGAGAACCCAAGAATCAGTCAAACAAAACAAAAAAAATGAGAAGCTGGAGAACAACGTCAAATACTTACTGGGAAAATCTATAGACCTGGAAAATAGATCTAGGAGAGATAATCTGCGGATTATTGGACTTCCCGAAAACTATGACCAAAAAAAGAGCCTAGATTCTATTTTACAGGAAATTATCAAAGAGAACTGTCCAGAGATAATAGAAACAGAAGGGAAAGTAGATGTGGAAAGAATTCATCGAACTCCTTCTGAAATAGACCCTAAAAAAAGAACACCACGGAATATTGTGGCTAAGCTGCAGAATTACCACACAAAGGAGAAAATCCTGCAAGCAGCTAGAAAAAAGCAATTTAAATACCAAGGTGCCACAATAAGGGTCACCCAAGATCTGGCTGCCTCCACATTAAAAGATAGAAGGGCCTGGAACCTGATATTCCGAAAGGCAAAAGATCAAGGACTGCAACCAAGAATGAACTACCCAGCTAAGTTTAGCATCTTTTTCCATGGAAGAAGATGGTCATTCAATGAAACAGAGGAATTCTATATGTTTCTAAGAAAAAAACCAGACTTAAACAAAAAATTTCATCTACATCCACAAGACTGAAGAGAAACAGAAAAAGGTACACAGAACCCTTGAGAACTGTAACTCTGTTGTGGGTATATAAAAAATACTCAAGGATAATTTGATTTTACTGATATAAAAGAAAAAAAGGGGGGTGTAGTAAAGGGAAGGAGGTCGGTTCAGAAAAAGGGGAAGGAGTGATAAAAAGAGGGAAACTACATCCCAGGAAGAGACATAGAAAATACACCATATCTGAGGGAACTTAGTGAGGGGGAGAATCATTGTGTGAATCTTACTCTCATCAGAAGAGGCTCAAAGAGTAAATAATTAACATATTTGTTTTTCAGAGAATTTTCTCTCACCTCATTAAAAGGGGGGAGAGGAAAAGGGAAAAGGAAAAGGAGAATAAGTGAAGGGACTTGGAGGGAGGGGGGAGGGATCCAAAAAAAAAAGAGGGAGGGTTGTGCGGCACAAGGGGGGTCTGTAAATTAAATATCGGGGAGGGGGATCAGGGGGGTCAAGGGAAAAAAGCATAAGCTGGGGATAATACGATGGCAGGAAATACAGAATTAGTAATTTTAACTGTAAATGTAAATGGGATGAACGATCCCATCAAACGGAGACGGATAGTAGATTGGATCAAAAAGCAGAACCCTACAATATGTTGCCTACAGGAAACACACTTAAAGCAGGGAGATACATACAGAGTAAAGGTAAAAGGTTGGAACAGAGCCTATTATGCTTCAGGTAAAGCCAAAAAAGCAGGGGTAGCTATCCTTATCTCAGATCAAGCAAAAGCAGAAGTAGATCTTGTTAAAAAAGATAAGGAAGGAAACTATATCCTGCTGAAAGGTAGCATAAATAATGAAGCCATATCAATACTAAACATATATGCACCAAGTGGTATAGCATCTAACTTTCTAAAGGAAAAGTTAGGAGAACTGCAAGAAGAAATAGACAGTAAAACTATAATAGTGGGAGATCTCAACCTTGCACTCTCAGATTTAGACAAATCAAACCACAAAACAAACAAGAAAGAAATTAAAAAAGTAAATAGAACATTAGAAAAACTAGGTATGATAGACCTTTGGAGAAAACTGAATGGCAATAGGAAGGAATATACTTTCTTCTCAGCAGTTCATGGATCCTATACAAAAATTGACCATATACTAGGACATAAAGATCTCAAAACTAAATGTAGGAAGGCAGAAATAATAAATGCCTTCTTCTCAGATCACAATGCAATAAAAGCTGCATTCAGTAAAAAGTTAGGGGTAAATAGACCAAAAAGTAATTGGAAACTGAATAATCTCATCTTAAAGAATGACTGGGTGAAACAGCAAATTATAGAAACAATTAATAATTTCACCCAAGATAATGATAATGATGAGACATCATATCAAAATCTTTGGGATGCAGCTAAAGCAGTAATAAGGGGAAATTTTATATCTTTAGAGGCTTATTTGAAGAAAATTGAGAAAGAGAAGATTAACGAATTGGGCTTACAAATTAAAAGGCTAGAAAAAGACCAAATTGTAAACCCCCAACCAAAAATTAAACTCGAAATACAAAAATTAAAAGGAGAAATCAATAAAATTGAAAGTAAAAAAAACTATTGAATTAATAAATAAAACCAAGAGTTGGTTTTATGAAAAAGCCAATAAAATAGATAAACCTTTGGTAAATCTGATCAGAAAAAAGAAAGAGGAAAATCAAATTGTTAGTCTTACAAATGAAAAGGGGGATCTTTCCACCAATGAAGAGGAAATTAGAGAAATAATAAGGAGTTACTTTGCCCAACTTTATGCCAATAAATTTGATAACTTAAGTGAAATGGATGACTTCCTCCAAAAATATAGGCTTCCTAGATTAACAGAGGAGGAGATAAATTGCTTAAATAGTCCCATTTCAGAAAAAGAAATAGAACAAGCTATTAATCAACTCCCCAGGAAAAAATCCCCAGGGCCAGATGGATTCACATGTGAATTCTACCAAACATTTAAAGAACAATTAGCCCCAATGTTATATAAATTATTTGAAAAAATAGGGGATGAAGGAGTCCTACCAAATTCCTTTTATGACACAGACATGGTACTGATACCTAAACCTGGTAGATCGAAAACTGAGAAAGAAAATTATAGACCAATCTCCTTAATGAATATTGATGCTAAAATCTTAAATAAGATATTAGCAAAAAGACTTCAGAAAATTATCTCCAAGATAATACACTATGATCAAGTAGGATTTATTCCAGGAATGCAGGGCTGGTTTAATATTAGGAAAACTATTAATATAATTGACCATATTAATAATCAAATTAATAAGAACCATATGATCATCTCAATAGATGCAGAAAAAGCATTTGACAAAATCCAACATCCATTCCTACTAAAAACTCTTGAGAGTATAGGAATAAATGGATTATTCCTTAGAATAATCAGGAGTATATATTTAAGACCGTCAGTAAGCATAATATGCAATAGAAATAAACTGCAACCTTTCCCAGTAAGATCAGGAGTGAAACAAGGTTGCCCACTATCACCATTACTATTCAATATAGTACTAGAAACGCTAGCCTCAGCAATAAGAGCCGAGAAAGAGATTCAAGGAATTAGAGTAGGAAATGAGGAAATTAAACTATCACTTTTTGCAGATGACATGATGGTATACTTAGAGAACCCCAAAGACTCTGCTAAAAAGCTACTAGAAATAATTCAAAATTTCAGCAAAGTGGCAGGATACAAAATAAATCCACATAAATCCTCGGCATTTTTATATATCACTAACAAAATGCAACAGCAAGAGATACAAAGAGAAATTCCATTCCAAACAAATGTTGAGAGTATAAAATATTTGGGAATCCATCTACCAAAGAAAAGTCAGGAATTATATGAGAAAAATTACAAAACACTTGCCACAAAAATAAAATCAGATTTAAATAATTGGAAAGACATTCAGTGCTCTTGGATAGGCCGAGCGAATATAATAAAGATGACAATACTCCCCAAACTAATCTATTTATTTAGTGCTATACCAATCAGACTCCCAAGAAACTATTTTAATGACCTAGAAAAAATAACAACAAAATTCATATGGAAGAATAAAAGGTCAAGAATTGCAAGGGAACTAATGAAAAAAAACTCAGAGGAAGGTGGTCTAAGTGTACCTGATCTAAAGCTATATTATATAGCAGCAGTCACCAAAACCATTTGGTATTGGCTAAGAAATAGAACGGTAGATCAGTGGAACAGATTAGATACAAAGGACAAAAAAGGGTACATCTATAGCAATCTAATCTTTGACAAACCCAAAGATTCCAACATTAGGGATAAAAATTCATTATTTGGAAAAAACTGTTGGGAAAACTGGAAATTAGTATGGCAGAAATTAGATATGGATCCACACTTAACACCATATACCAAGATAAGATCAAAATGGGTCCATGATTTAGGCATAAAGAGGGAGATAATAAATAGATTAGAGGAATAGAGGATAATCTACCTCTCAGACTTGTGGAGGAGGAAGGAATTTATGACCAGAGGAGAACTAGAGATCATTATTGATCACAAAATAGAAGATTTTGATTACATCAAACTAAAAAGTTTCTGTACAAATAATACTAATGCAAACAAGATTAGAAGGGAAGTAACAAATTGGGAAAATATTTTTAAAAACAAAGGTTCTGACAAAGGTCTCATTTCCAAAATATATAGAGAACTGACCATAATTTATAAGAAACCGAACCATTCTCCAATTGATAAATGGTCAAAGGATATGAACAGACAATTCTCAGAGGAAGAAATTGAAACTATATCCACTCACATGAAAGAGTGTTCCAAATCACTACTGATCAGAGAAATGCAAATTAAGACCACTCTGAGATACCACTACACACCTGTCAGATTGGCTAAGATGACAGGAACAAATAATGACAAATGTTGGAGGGGATGTGGGGAAATTGGGACACTGATACATTGCTGGTGGAGTTGTGAAAGAATCCAACCATTCTGGAGAGCAATCTGGAATTATGCCCAAAAAGTTATCAAACTGTGCATACCCTTTGACCCAACAGCGCTACTACTGGGATTATATCCCAAAGAAATACTAAAGAGCGGAAAGAGACATATATGTGCCAAAATGTTTGTAGCAGCTCTTTTTGTTGTAGCTAGAAACTGGAAGATGAATGGATGTCCATCAGTTGGAGAATGGTTGGGTAAATTGTGGTATATGAAGGTTATGGAATATTATTGCTCTGTAAGAAATGACCAGCAGGAGGAATACAGAGAGGCCTGGAGAGACTTAGGTCAACTGATGCTGAGTGAAATGAGCAGAACCAGAAGATCACTGTATACTTCAACAATAATACTGTATGAGGATGTATTCTGATGGAAGTGGAAATCTTCAACATAAAGAAGATCCAACTCACTTCCAGTTGATCAATGATGGACAGAAATAACTATACCCAGAGAAGGAACACTGGGAAGCGAATGTAAATTGTTAGCACTAATATCTGTCTGCCCAGGTTGCATGTACCTTCGGATTCTAATGTTTATTGTGCAACAAGAAAATGATATTCACACACATGTATTGTACCTAGACTATATTGTAACACATGTAAAATGTATGGTATTGCCTGTCGTCGGGGGGAGGGAATAGAGGGAGGGGGGGCAATTTGGAAAAATGAATACAAGGGATAATATTATAAAATATATATATAATAATAAAAAAAAAATTGTCAAAGCATATAAATCGACAGTCTTCTAGGAAATAAATCTAAGTTATCTATAACCATTTGAAAAGAATGTTTCAAATCAATAATTATTAGAGAGATGTAAATTAAACATACATATCCAATTGGCAAAGTTGGTTTAAAAAAAAAAAAGGAAAATGGCAGCTGTTAGAGGGACTATGAAAACAGGAACACTGATATATTGTTAGTGGATCTGTGGATGGGTACATCATTTTGGAAAGAAATTTAGAATTATGCCTCTAAAGTCTCTAAATTATGCATAACCTTTAATCCAGAAATGCTACTATTAGGTTTATATTTCCAAAATGATCAAAGAGCAAATGTTGCTAAATGCACAAAAAAGACTTAGAGCAGATCTTTCTGTTGTATGACAACACACTGGGAACTAAGTAATAGGTAACTGGAGTAATATCATATTGAGTGGCTAAGTGACATAGTGGACAGAGCATCTTGCCTAGAATCAGGGCTTACTAGTTATATGACTATGGACAAGTGATTTAGCCCTGTTTATTTCAGTTTCCTTATCTGTGAAAAGAGTGGGAGAAGGAAATGGCAAACCATTCCAATATCTTCACTAAGAAAACTGCAAATAAAATTATAAAAAATTTAGACACAATAGAACAACAAACAACAGCAATAGTATGTTATAAAAAATGATGAAAAAAAATTTCAGAGAAACCTATTATTTGATGTAATGTGGGGTGAAGTGAGCAGAATTAGGACAATTTGTATTAAAATAACATTTAAAACAAATTATTTCACAATAAATAAACAAACAACTCATCAATGCAATAATTAATCTTGATTCCCAAGGACTGATGATGAAAAAAAAGCTATTTGCCTTCTGAGAGAGCTGATAAACAAAATGAGACAAACATTTTTTGACTTAACAAATATGGGTTTTATTTGAAAATGTACTTTTGTTGCAGGGTTTTTAATTTCTTTTTTGTTTGTTTGTTTGTTTTCTCCAAATCCAGCCATTGTCACCCTACATCATAGACCATTTTGTTTCTATAATGAAAATCTGAAGCATTTGCTGACATTGTTGGTTTGAAAATATGATGCCCTTTCCATAGAGGACTTTAGGGAGCACTGGGAGAATTGTAAATCCTGGATGTGGACATTATGTGTTGACCTGCCATGTGTCTGGGAATAGCATTTTTTTTCCATTTGACAATGAAACCATATCAATACTAAACATATATGCACCAAGTGGTATAGCATCTAACTTTCTAAAGGAAAAGTTAAGAGAATTGCAAGAAGAAATAGGCAGTAAAACTATAATAGTGGGAGATCTCAACCTTGCACTCTCAGATTTAGACAAAGCAAACCACAAAACAAATAAGAAAGAAATTTTAAAAAGTAAATAGAACATTAGAAAAACTAGGTATGATAGACCTTTGGAGAAAACTGAATGGCGATAGAAAGGAATATACTTTCTTCTCAGCAGTTCATGGATCCTATACAAAAACTGACCATATATTACGACATAAAGATCTCAAAATTAAATGTAGGAAGGCAGAAATAATAAATGCCTTCTCAGATCACAATGCAATAAAAGCTACATTCAGTAAGAAGTTAGGGGTAAATAGACCAAAAAGTAATTGGAAACTGAATAATCTCATCTTAAAGAATGACTGGGTGAAACAGCAAATTATAGAAACAATTAATAATTTCACCCAAGATAATGACAATGATGAGACATCATACCAAAATCTGTGGGATGCAGCTAAAGTGGTAATAAGGGGAAATTTTATATCTTTAGAGGCTTATTTGAACAAAATAGAGAAAGAGAAGATTAACGAATTGGGCCTGCAATTTAAAAAGCTAGAAAAAGACCAAATTAAAAACCCCCAACCAAAAATTAAACTTGAAATACAAAAATTAAAAGGAGAAATCAATAATGTTGAGAGTAAAAAAACTATTGAATTAATAAATAAAACCAAGAGTTGGTTTTATGAAAAAGCCAATAAAATAGATAAACCTTTGGTAAATCTGATCAGAAAAAAGAAAGAGGAAAATCAAATTGTTAGTCTTACAAATGAAAAGGGGGATCTTTCCACCAATGAAGAGGAAATTAGAGAAATAATAAGGAGTTACTTTGCCCAACTTTATGCCAATAAATTTGATAACTTAAGTGAAATGGATGACTTCCTCCAAAAATATAGGCTTCCTAGATTAACAGAGGAGGAGATAAATTGCTTAAATAGTCCCATTTCAGAAAAAGAAATAGAACAAGCTATTAATCAACTCCCCAGGAAAAAATCCCCAGGACCAGATGGATTTACATGTGAATTCTACCAAACATTTCAAGAACAATTAGCCCCAATGTTATATAAACTATTTGAAAAAATAGGGGATGAAGGAGTCCTATCAAACTCCATTTATGACACAGACATGGTACTGATACCTAAACCTGGTCGATCGAAAACTGAGAAAGAAAATTATAGACCAATTTCCTTAATGAATATTGATGCTAAAATCTTAAATAAGATATTAGCAAAAAGACTTCAGAAAATCATCCCCAGGATAATACACTATGATCAAGTAGGATTTATATCAGGAATGCATGGCTGGTTTAATATTAGGAAAACTATTAGTATAATTGACCATATTAATAATCAAATTAATAAGAACCATATGATCATCTCAATAGATGCAGAAAAAAGCATTTGACAAAATCCAACATCCATTCCTACTAAAAACACTTTAGAGTATAGGAATAAGTGGACTATTCCTTAGAATAATCAGGAGCATATATTTACAACCATCAGTAAGCATAATATGCAATAGAAATAAACTGCAACCATTCCCAGTAAGATCAGGAGTGAAACAAGGAGTGAAACTATTCAATATAGTACTAGAAACGCTAGCCTCGGCAATAAGAGCCGAGAAAGAGATTCAAGGAATTAGAGTAGGAAATGAGGAAATCAAACTATCACTCTTTGCAGACGACATGATGGTATACTTAGAGAATCCCAAAGACTCTGCTAAAAAGCTATTAGAAATAACTCAGAATTTTAGCAAAGTGGCAGGATACAAAATAAATCCACATAAATCCTCAGCATTCTTATATATCACCAACAAAATGCAACAGCAAGAGATACAAAGAGAAATTCCATTCCAAACAAATGTTGAGAGTATAAAGTATTTGGGAATCCATCTACCAAAGAATAGTCAGGAATTATATGAGAAAAATTATGAAACATTTGCCAAAAAAATAAAGTCAGATTTAAATAATTGAAAAGACATTCAGTGCTCTTGGATAGGCCGAGCAAATATAATAAAGATGACAATACTCCCCAAACTAATCTATTTATTTAGTGCTATACCAATCAGACTCCCAAGAAATTATTTTAATGACCTAGAAAAAATAACAACAAAATTCATATGGAAGAATAAAAGGTCGAGAATTGCAAGGGAACTAATGAAAAAAAAAGTCAGAGGAAGGTGGTCTAAGTGTACCTGATCTAAAGCTATATTATATAGCAGCAGTCACCAAAAGCATTTGATATTGGCTAAGAAATAGACCGGTTGATCAGTGGAACAGATTAGATACAAAGGACAAAAAAGGGTACATCTATAGCAATCTAGTCTTTGACAAACCCAAAGATACAAACATTAGGGATAAAAATTCATTATTTGGAAAGAACTGTTGGGAAAACTGGAAATTAGTAAGGCAGAAATTAGATATGGACCAATACTTAACACCATATACCAAGATAAGATCAAAATGGGTCCATGACTTAGGCATAAAGAATGAGATAATAAATAGATTAGAGGAACAGAGAATAGACTACCTCTCAGACCTGTGGAGGAGGAAGGAATTTATGACCAGAGGAGAACTAGAGATCATTATTGATCACAAAATAGAAGATTTCGATTACATCAAACTAAAAAGTTTCTGTACAAACAATACTAATGCAAACAAGAGTAGAAGGGAAGTAACAAATTGGGAAAATATTTTTAAAGTTAAAGGTCCTGATAAAGGTCTCATTTCCAAAATATATAGAGATTGAGTCTAATTTATAAGAAATCAAACCATTCTCCAATTGATAAATGGTCAAAGGATATGAACAGACAATTCTCAGATGATGAAATTGAAATTATATCCACTCATATGAAAGAGTGTTCCAAATCACTACTGATCAGAGAAATGCAAATTAAGACAACTCTAAGATACCACTACACACCTGTCAGATGGGCTAAGATGACAGGAAAAAATAATGATGAATGTTGGAGGGGATGTGGGAAAACTGGGACACTAATACATTGTTGGTGGAGTTGTGAAAGAATCCAGCCATTCTGGAGAGCAATTTGGAACTATGCCCAAAAAGTTATCAAACTGTGCATACCCTTTTATCCAGCATTGCTGTTACTGGGCTTATATCCCAAAGAAATACTAAAGAGCAGAAAGGGACCTGTATGTGCCAAAATGTTTGTGGCAGCTCTTTTTGTAGTGGCTAGAAACTGGAAGATGAATGGATGTCCATCAATTGGAGAATGGTTGGGTAAATTATGGTATATGAAGGTTATGGAATATTATTGCTCTGTAAGAAATGACCAGCAGGAGGAATACAGAGAGGCTGGGAGAGACTTGCATTAACTGATGCTGAGTGAAATGAATAGAACCAGAAGATGGCTGTACACTTCAATGTTGTATGAAGATGTATTCTGATGGACATGGATATCTTCAACATAAAGAAGATCCAACTCACTTCCAGTTGATCAATGATGGACAGAAATAACTACACCCAGAGAAGGAACACTGGGAAGTGAATGTAAATTGTTAGCACTACTGTCTAACTTATACCTTTGGAATCTAATACTTAATGTGCAACAAGAAAATGGTATTTACACACATATATTGTATCTAGGTTATATTGTAACATATGTAAACTGTATGGGATTGCCTGTCATCAAGGGGAGGGAGTAGAGGGAGGGAGGGGATAACTTGGAAAAATGAATACAAGGGATAATATTATTTAAAAAATTACTCATGCATATATACTGTGAAAAAATTATAAAAAAAAGTTCAACTGACCAGTTTCAAAGGGAAGTAAAAAAGCTAACTGAAGAAAATAATTCATTAAAAATTAAATTGAATAAAGGAAATGAATGGTGAGTCATCAACAATTACTCAAACAAAACCAAAAAAATGAAAAAAAAAATTAGAAGAGAATGTAAAATACCTCATCAGAAACACAATTGACTTAGAAATAGATCCAAAATAGATCTAAGAATTATTGGACTACCTAAAAACCACAGTGAAAAAGAAAAAAAAAAAGAGTTTAGATAACATATTTCAAAAAATCATCAAGAAAAACTGTCCTGATGTCCTAGAACCAGAAAGTAAAATGGCCATTGAAAGAATCCATCAATCACTTCCTAAAAGAGATCCCAAAATGAAAACTACCAGGGATACCATAGCTAAATTTCAGAATTATCAGATCAAGGATAAAATACTGCAAACAGCCAGAAAAAACAATTCAAATATCGAGGAGCCACAATCAGGATTGCCCAGTACCTAATAGCTTCTACTTTAAATAATTGAAGTAATATGATATTCTGAAAGGAAAAGAAGCTTGGATGCAGTCAATTATCCAGCAAAAATTAAGCATTATCTGGGGAAAATGTGGACCTTCAATAAAATAGGGGAATTTCATTTATTTTTGATGAAAATACTAGAGTTGATCAGAAAATTTGAACTTCTAATACAGAACTGAAATGAAGCATAAAGGTTTTTTTAAGGTTAAAGGTTTAAGGTTTTTAAAGGTTAAAAAGTTTACATCCCTATTGGGGAAGAGGATATGTTTAACTTTTGAGAACGGTGTTAGGATTACTAGGTGAATTCTCACCTTGTCACTGTCCAGACAACCTGAGTTTTCACCTAGTAATCCTAAAAGACTGTTAAAGAACTTTAAAACCAGCAGGAATCATTGGACTTCCTAAACAAGATGAGACTAATGGACAATGGACTTATGGACATTTATAAATTTTCAATTTATGATTATTTGATCATGTTATTTGTTATATACTTCTAACATGTATTATGTTACTATGTTACTATGTGCTTATGTAATCTATGTAATTATGTGTAATGCCTCCCATATTGATGGATTTATGTTTCAAGTTCATGACTATCCTATGTTCTAAATCAAAAGAAAGGGGGAGATGTTAGGATTACTAGGTTAGAACTCAGGTTGTCTGGACAGTGACAAGGTGAGAATTCAGGTTGTCTGGACAATTACAAGGTGAGAACTCAGGTTGACTTGACAGTTCTCTGGCTCAGACCTGTAAAGGGAGTTTACATCTTAGGAATCCTAGGAGGAGCAAGCTCATTGGTTGAAGTGGTTCTTCCCCGAAGCCCTTGCATTATCCCATGCCCATTCTCTGGGAGGATAAAAAGAGGCAACATTGGGCTTGGAAAGCAGTATGGACTGGGGAAGGACAAGGGCTGGAGGACAGCACTCCAGGAAGAGGAGAAGTCTCTGCATTACATCAGGCCTGACGGGGCTCTCTGCAGGAAGGGAAGTCACTTTTCTGGACAAGAGTTAACGGCAACTGCCTGGAGACAATGGTTCTCTACAGGAAGAAGAATCTGTCTGAGAGATTTGAGTAGACACAACAGATCTCTTCCCAGAGAGTGATCTGGCAGCTTCTGGAGACAACAGCTCGCTACAGAACGGTATCTTTTTAGGTGAATATTTAGAGGGTATAGGTATAATTTGACTTTATTGTGATGATATAAAAAAGAAACTAGAGACAGAAAAGAGATTATAGTGGAAGAAGAGGAAAGGAGAGGTAAAATGAGGTAAATTACTGCACATGAAGAGGCAAAAAAGAACTATTACAATTGAATTGAGGTGGATGAACATAGTGTGAATCTTAATCTCATTAGATTTGGTTCTAAGAGAGAATATCAGATATATTTAATTTATTAAAGAAACATGTCTCACCCTATAGGGAAGTAGGAGGGGAAAGGGAAAAGGAAAGGGGAAAGGAAAGGGGAAGGGTAATAAACAGAAGAACAGAAGTAGAAAGGGTAAGGGCTAAGAAAGGGAAGAGTGGCTGTAAAAAGGGAGAGTTGATGGAGGGAACTGATAGTCAGAAGGTAATAGGAAAGATCCATACAGATTTTTACTTTCCCCCTGAGGTTTTGAGGTAATATGGTCCTTGAAAAATAGATATGAATACCTGAATTTTTCATTTATTTTTTTCTGTTCTACATTCAGGTACTGAGTTTCTAATTTCATCTATAAGAACAGGCCAGTGAAATGTAGGAATTCAAGATGGGTGTTATATTCAGCCCAGCACTGATGCTATGAGAGCTAAGTATCCAGGGTTGAAGTTGAGAGTAATTCTAGATTTGGACTTGACCCTTGTGGGACCAGTGTTATGTAGAAATTGATCTAAATACTGAAACTAATTATTACCATCTCTAACTCAATGCCATCAACTACAATAGTGAGAGAACTTATGCCTGTAGGCATGGGGGAATAATGATTGTATGTTTTTGCTATATCTAAGATATAATATCTCTTTACTAAATCTATCTTATGTTAAAGGGTTAAATGGAACTGATTAATTAATAATCACTTGGTCTCTAAATTGGTAAGGAAAGGAGGAACATTTAATAGGGATTTGAGCCAATGGCATTAAAAAAAAAAACATATGCTACAGACTTCTCAGGGTATCTGAGAACCCTGGTCTAGAGAGAGTGGGGTCAAAGTTAATCATGTTACATTACATATTAATAACTATTTAAATAACATTGTTCACACAAAACCTTTGTAAGATAAAATATATGAAAAAATATTATCATTTCATCAATCTGAACATTGAGGTTACAATTTGGAAATAACATCTCAAAATAGCTAGTAATAGATGGAGAAATTGAAGCCAGGAACTCTTGTCTATAGAGGTAGTCCCTACAGCCTCATTTTTGCTTCTAAGTATGGCAGAGAATACTTCTCACCACCTCTATAATTTCATTTGTAATTTTTAGAGAAAGCATTCATGTCCATCCCTTCATGTTCTAGTCATAATTTAGTGTTTCACATAGACCTGAGGTAGAAGAAGTTATTTTTAAAGTACTACATGGCATCTCATCAGGCTCATCTTCCAGTCAGGCATTTCATAACACAATTTTTCAGGTACACTGAAGGAAATTGTTATCCTTCTCAGAATTTAAAGGCTATTGTGTGCAACACAAGACTTAATATCAGCTACAGTAAATATTTTATAGTGTAATCTCCCTTGCCTCAGATTTTCATTTTCCTCCTTTCATAATTCAACTCACTTTTCTCTGTAATCAGAAAGGAACAGGAAGGAGAACATTATGCTGGCCCCACTTGTGAAAATCACAAATAACTGACCAGTCAACTCTCTTTTCTGGGCCCTATGAAAAGAAAAGACTGGGTTATTTGTTTCCCAAAGGTTAAATTTATATAACCCTACAGTATCACTAATTAATCAGCAAATATATTTAAGTGCTTACTAGCTGATGTATATATATCCTCCCTCCCAACTGAAATGGTTTCTGTCTTTATAGAGCTATCTATCATTTTAGCATAAGTTATGCTCTGTATCCTGCCTTCACAGTACTTTCATTCTACCAGAAGAAATTAAACTCCATTTCCTGTCTTCATAGAGTTTTCATTCTATCATAAGATTATGCTCTATCAAAGAGTTAGGAAATAAACAGTTTTATTTCTCCTAATGTTGACTTTCAAAGAAAAAGTTCTTTGGAATGAACTACTTAGGGGGTAGCAAGTACTTTAGGTTTCTAGGTTTCAAGGAAAAGATAGATTATTCTTTGATACTGGAATTGAAAATGAACTTCCTGTTATGGGTAAAGTAAGATTAAATGGTTTCTGGGGCACCATCCTACTCTGAATCTATAATCCCATATATTTACAATAGTTTTCTAACTCTCCAAAGGAGTTTCTTTTGTTCTAGTGCTTTTCTCTTGAGGATTTGAAGGCCTCAGGAAGTTTTATTGATTTCTTGAATCACTTAATATCAAGTATTTATTAAGCACCTACTGTATGCCAGGCACTGCAGTATGGTTAAGGGGATACAGATAAAATGACTAAATAATAACTTATACTTCAACATATTTAACATGTATTGGTCAACCTGCCATCTGGGGGAAGGGGTGGGGGAAAGGAGGGGAAAAGTTGTAACAAAAGGTTTTGCAATTGTCAATGCTGAAAAATTACCCATGCATATATATTGTAAATAAAAAGCTATAATAAAAATGACTAAATAATTATTAAGAGAGTTTCCTCAGGAGCTTTTAGTAGCTCAACTTCCTTGGTAAGTAATAATTGGGATTATTTTTATGACTAAATGATCCAAGACTTGATAAGGTGATATGACTTATAAAAAGTCTCTAATTTAACTTAACTCCTCAAATAATTTGGAATGTTAAATCAAAAGTGGTAACTGAAATAGCATTCACAACAATAAATGGCTTTCTGTTCTTATACTGAACTTCAGGTGTCTCCTTCAACTAGCCAGTGGGTCCAATAAAGGTAAGGTTTTTAAAAGGCAGGAATTTTGCTTTATTTTCTTTTCCTAACTTAGATATTACAGTGAATAGAGTGCTAGGCCTGGAGTTAGGAAGACTCATCTTCCTGAGTTCAAATCTGGCCTCAGATACTTATCAGCTGTATGATCCTGGGCAATTCACTAAACCCTGTTTGCTCATTTTCCTTATCTGTAAAATGATCTGGAAAAGGAAATCTCAAAACACTTCAGTATCTTTGATAAGAAAACTCCAAATGCAGTAAAAAGCAATTGAAAAGGATTAAAAAGTGACTAAAAAAACAACAATCTGAGTACAAAAATTTACTAGGTGTTTGACCATGGCAATCTGATTCTTAATCTGCAAAGTGAAAATCAACATTTCTTTCAACAGGAGGCTATGGTAAGTAAAGCTCTGTGCTGAAATTCATGACATCTGAGTTCTACTACTTGCTGTGACGTTAACTGTGCAACTTAACATGAGGCATTTATTTAAATATTTATTTAATTTAAATGTGTTTAATTTATTTAATTTTTAATCTACAAAATGAAGGTCTTGTGAATGATCTCTACAACCCCTTCTAATATTCAGAGATTTCTTAATCAGAATATTTAGGGGGGGAAACAGTAACAAAAATATTTATCTTAACTCTCTTTGATATTCATCAAATTTTAGTTTGGCTAGAGAAGACACAATTTTTGTATACAACTTCCTCATTATATCCTTTGCATCCTTAATTAGAACCTGGCTCTTATGACTTGGTGAGACTAAGATATATTCTCTGGAGTTGAGATGTAGGAATTTCGGTTTCTTTAAGCAGAATTCAAGTGGTTCAGTAAACTCCATTTAATTGGGGCACAGTTGATTGGGAAAGTTGCTGAAATGGGAAACCAATTAAATCTAATGATAATTAGTATGTACTGCTGCTTAATTGGGATGGGTGGTCCATTGATTTGGGACCACTGTGAGTAATTAAATGATGCTCTAGGAAAGTAAGAAAAGTGGTCTAGGGGGTGTTATTAAAGACTGAAGGCAGTTTGTTTCCTCTCCTGATCTTAGATCATAGATTTAAAGATAGAAGAGACTACACAATGCATTTAGTACAACCTCTCTCATTTTACAGATGAAGAAACTGAGGCTCAAATAAATTAAATGACTAGCCTAAAATCATCTAGATAGCTAGTGACAGGGTTAGACTTTCAGATAGGACTAGAATATGAACCATGGTTCTCTGACTCCAAATTGAATTGGGTAAAAGCTTCATGAAGGAAAGGATAATTTCTGATTATTTATATCAATTGCTCTTCCTTCTCCTCCCTACTCTCAATATTTGGCATCATGCTTTGCACATATTAAATGAGATAAATAATAATTAAATAAATGAAAGACCACAATTCAATGCCCTTTTTGAAATTTTCAAAACTTTGTATGTAAAAGATTCCAAACTTGGAACAAAATAAAATAAAAACTGATTGACAGTAGACAAATTATTTTACTTCTCAAATGTTCAATATTCATTTGCAAAATGAGAATAAAACAGTAACATGAATTTCCCCAACAATAATGATATGAAGAAATCCTTTTTTTTAAAATCTGAAAGCAATATGTAAATCAATTATTAATAGTTATAATATTAATAATAAGAAAGCAAAATTCTGATTATGTTACTTCTTACTCAGAAACTTTCAGCAGTCCTCTATTATATACTGAATAAAATTTAAATACCTCATCTTGGCAGATCATGTTTTCTACAATTCATCACCCACCTCCATTTTTAGACTTATGTTACGTGATTTCTATATACTGCTATATACTATATACTTTAAAATAAACCATATATTACATTTATACATTCTAGATAACCTGAATTATTTAATATTTTACACACACATTCTAGTTACCTGAATGGTATTGGAAAATTAGGTGGCACTAAAAATGACAATGAAGAGGCAGTGATAGACACTATGACTTAGTTCCTAAACCAAATCTCCTAGACAAACTAAGTTTCTGGACCAAGTGGGAGGAATCATCAAATAGTAGCATAATATAGAAAATCAAACCTGGACTTTGCCCATAATTATTACAATATACTAGTCTTAATGGAAGCTGAGACCTATTAGACTATCCAGCAACCTCACAGATTTTCCCCTAAGAGGAGAACATTAACAATGCCACAGTATTACTATGTTTTGAAATTTTTATAATTCTCATTGTGTTATAAGTTAGCATTATAAGTCTAAACATTGATATAGGTATCAAGGGATTGTGAGGGAAATAGGTCTCTTGCAACACTGTCTTTTCCCTTTCCTAAGAGTGATAATATTATATTTTCCAGAGGACTGGAGAGACTATAGGGGTTGCTGAGGTAGGTGAGACCCACCAGAAACCGAACAAGAGTTCCTTCAATTGTTTGTGTGTTCAGATGTAACACTTGGTGTTTTCTATAGGCTAGTATAAGACCTGTCCTATATTCTAGTCTTATCATCGTGAAGGCTAGCATGCTAAAAGTTACTGTGGTTTTTGGGGGGAGGTGATAAAACTATTTTTTATGTTCCTAGGGGATTGGGTCATGAACCAGCAAGAAAGGTTTTAAAGAGATGATCCTTGGATTGTCCCATTTTGTATAATCTAGAACTCTGTTTCTGGGCCAAGGGTCTCAGTGATCATCAATATCAATCATCATTGTTATGACATCTAAAGTACTATCAATAAAAGAAAACATGTTTATCATAATATTTTGCTACTTTCTTTTTTATACATTTACATTGTACCTTTTATTATAAACATTTGTATACAAGTCATCTCCCCTAAACAATTAAGAAGTTTTATAAAGGCATAATGGCTTTCTTATGCATCTTTGTAAATCATAGAAACATATAGATAGATATGCCAATCTACATCTTTCTAAAGGTTACAAAGAGATGCACATGTGTGTGCATGCATGTGTATATGTTTATGTATGTATGGATGCATATATATTTACATATAGATACATATATATGAAACTTAAAGGTTGGATGGCATTGGTGTATTCTATGTATCTTTATATATATTCTAATTTACCCTTATGATGTTATTGTGATGATGTTATGTAGGACATGAACTTTAATAAAAAAGGAAGTAAAATTCAAAATAACTGTGATTCCCTCAGAGTTTAAAACTTAATGTTTTTCAATGAACAAGAATTTATTTTCTTTCCTTCATATTTTGAAGGCTCACTGAAGGAAAACAAAATAAACCAAAGAATTACCTTATACTGACTGCATAGCAAAGCAAATCTAATTCCCATATTAACTGTGTTTTATTCTGCCTCTTGAGTCCATCATTTCTCTGTCAGGAGGAGGGTGGTATTCATCATTATCAATCCTTTGGTGAATCTATCACAATTAACTAGTTACTGGTAGAGTTGAGAATAATGAGCTGGAGCATCTTACTTTTAACACACCACTCTTTCATCACTGGGATTATATAAAATAGGAGTCCAAGCCAAGTTTCATTTATGAAAATTTCTTTTTATTGACAGAGCACTTCATTATCAATGTCATACAATTTTTCAAGTATAAAGGCCATGTTAGAATAAAAAGAAAAAAAAAGAGAAAAGCATTAAGATTATAAAAAGAATAATCCTGAGTAATGTTTGAACAGACTGAATAAGTGGAAAAGGGATACAATTACAGGATGGGGAAGGAAAAGACTTTATAGAATGTAAAAGTAAAAAAAAAATCCAAAGCAAGAAGACTCAGGATATTAGATTCAGAAAATGAGCTTAAGAAATATAAAAATAAAAAAAAAATATATATATATATATGTATATATATATATACATATATATATATATATATATATATATATATATATATATATAAAACAGAATAATGTTAGAATGAAGTGAAGGTAAAGCCAACCACAGGCAATATTGGTCATAGCTCTAACACCTGGGAAAAAAAATGAGGAATAGAATAGTATTAGAACTCAAAGGGACCTTCCATATTATCTAATCCAGTCTCCTCATTGATTACATTAGGAAAAGAATGAAGTGACTTGCTTAAGATCACACAGCTTTTTCCAATCAGTTTAAATTAATTATTGAGTATCCATGAGATTAGTTCAGAAATGAATGAGGTCCATTAAATTGATTACTAGTTTTACCTATGCAATTTTAAGACAATCAGCATAATCCCTAAGCATTTGTTTAAGGACACTATATCAAAACAGAAATGTGGTGATTAAATAATTTGTATGTTGATGCCTTTCTTTTTTCATTTGATTTGCCTCTCCAGGATATTGTGACTGTTCAACATTTCTCTCTCTCTCTCTCTCTCTCTCTCTCTCTCTCTCTCCCTCTCTCTCTCTCTCTCTCTCTCTCTCTCTCTCTCTCTCCTCTCTCTCTCTCTCCTTCCCTCTCTCTCTCTCTCTCCTCTCTCTCTCTCTCTCTCTCTCTCTCTCTCTCTCTCTCCTCTCTCTCTCTCTCTCTCATCTCTCTCTCTCTCTCTCTCCTCTCTCTCTCTCTCCTCTCTCTCTCTCTCTCTCTCTCTCTCTCTCTCTCTCCTCTCTCTCTCTCTCTCTCTCTCTCTCTCTCTCTCTCTCTCTCTCTCTCTCTCTCTCCTTCCTCTCTCTCTCTCTCTCTCTCTCTCTCTCTCTCTCTCTCTCTCTCTCTCTTTGTCTGTCTCTCTGTCTCTGTTTCTCTGTCTCTCTGTCTCTCTGTCTCTGTCTCTGTCTCTCTCTCTCTGTCTCTCTTTGTCTGTCTCTCTGTCTCTGTCTCTCTGTCTCTCTCTGTCTCTCTGTCTCTCTGTCTCTCTGTCTCTCTGTCTCTCTGTCTCTCTCTCTCTCTCTCTCTCTCTCCCCACTCCCCCTTTCTTATATATATATATATATATATATATATATATGTATATATATATATATATACACACTCACAGACACACACAAAAACAAATAAAAAAAACAAAAAAAATCTCTTAGGAAGCCTAGATCACTGGTGCTTCATGACTAACCTTAGAACATTACCTTAATTTTAACTGTATCTCTTTCCCTGTGTGTGTCTCTATTTGTCTGTCTGTCTCCCCCCTCCTCCCTACTAGCCTGTAAAAGCTAATGTCCATTTAAATTATAATAAAAAATCTGGATGTTTGTGCATATGCAAAAGTAATGAAAGGTCTAAGAAGAGTAATGACATGTTACTAAAGTGGAAAGAACTCATGTGTGTGTGCATATCAAAACTGGATTTACTTTGTACCATTTAAGTTATTCTTAGATTATTCACATTTCAATTTTAAACAAGTGACCGCAGCTTCTACCTTTCCTTTCATTTTATTCTTCAGTTATTCCAACTGTATAAGTTGAGGATTGGATTTCTTTCTTTTTTTTTTTTTTTTTTTTAGACACTGAAACATTTTTTGTTTGCCTTTAATTTTGCATCTTTAAAAAAAATGCATCTTTAAACAGAAGTGTTATTGATGACAATTATTTTTCCATTACACACAGTTCCAGAAATAAGCTTCCCTATCACTACCATCAAACCCGCCTTTGTAACAAAAACAAAACAAACAAACAAAAACAAAACAAACAAACAAACAAAAAAAACAGCATAAGTACCACTCAGAACTCAGAGTCCCTTTGTCTAAGGCAGGAGATAATTTTTCATTATTTCTTCTTCAGGTTCAAGATTCAAGATTAGTCAATTACAGCTTCTTAAGAATTCCATGAAAATGGATAGAATGGCTGATCTGTTTATTCCTATTATATATGCTTATAGAATATTTTTGTGTTACTGTGGCCATCATATGTTATGTTCTTCAGATGCAATCAGATGTATTATCAGTTCATCAAAGTCTTTCTGAGTTTTTGGGAATTTATTTCATTGACATATTATAAACATTTTAAAAGTCTCTAGGTAAGAAGAAAACACATGATTTATATAAAGGTGTATCTGTGTTTATGTGCGTGTGTAAAACATCAATTAATGACTAGCCACAAAATTGCTAGTTGACTACCCAAGATCAAAAGCTATTAACCAAGTGAAGGATATTGTGAGTGATGGAATAAGATTCTGACTACTGGGGCTCAGAGCTGAAGTGGCATGAGCTCCATGCTCTGCTGAACAAACTCCCCCTTTTTTCTGCATTTTGTAAATATCATAAAACCACAAGCTGGATACTGAGGTAATTCCCCTTCAAGGGCCTGTCTTAAAATAGAGATGTCTCCTTATTTGATTAGGGAGATATTATGGAAACCCTTTTTTTCTTTAAAAAGAAGTCCATCAGGCATAGAAGGGCCTACACTATCTCTTTAAAATTCCCTCTCCTCTGTCACTCTGAAAGCTCAGTCAGGCGCACAAGGAACAGTGCTTTGGGGCAAACTGCAGTAAACTCACCAGCAAAGGCATGGAGGCTTTGTTCACCAGAGGGACAGAACAGTTCACTGAAGCTCCAGCTTGGATGAACTTTACATACCGCATGCTTTCCTGCTTGATTAAAAATGTACTCATGCTTAAAGGCAAATTGCCAGCAGGGTTTCTTAATAAGGTGCAAGCCCACAGATAGATTTATCGGAGGTGCTTTGTGTAACCATCTTTCAGGAAGATGACTTTGTTTGCAAAGTTACTGGAGGTTGGAACCACAACTTCAATGCAGCTCATTGGTGGGATTTTCTAAATCAGTTCATGTGGAAATCAACTTGCACCTGAGCAAATATTGAAGGGTGTAGCATGGGGGAAGGAATAGCTTTCACTTTGCAACCACAAATGTTACTGTGGCTTATGCACATTTCTTGGGAAAACATTTTTTTTCTCATTTGAAATTGCTTTGTATGAAATAGTAGAAATGAATTTCAGTGATGTGGACCAACTCCAGTGTATTTTCACAACTCCAGCTATTAGGGGAAGAAGGAGAGTACATGCACCTGGAGAGAAGGCCTAGGGGTGCAGATAGGGGTGGGAGAGATCTTACCTTCTTCAGAACAGCACCAGGTTTCATTTCATAAGGAGTCATTCATGCTGATGAATATCCAAATGCTTCCCAGAATTCATAAAATATCCTGTAAAATCACATTTAAAAACAAAGTCAAGATAAAATAAGCAACCCACATCTAAAAGGAAGTAACTCAGTTATCACTAATGGTAATTATAGTTGGAAGAAGCATCTCACCTAAGAGTGACATAATTGATAATATTGAAATAAGCCTGAGGCTCAAGAAGCCTGATTACACCTATAAAGTAGAGTATGGTCAAGTGGAAGATGTGATTAAAATATTTCATCAGCTACTGGTCTAAGAGTCCTTTGGAGGGAGTACTAACTGAAATTGGGGGCTTTAACAATTTTGCCTGTTACCCATAGAATGTCCTAGTCCTCTGTTTACCCTCATTTTTCTCTCTGTTCCCACCTCCTTTTTCCTTTCTTGCTTCTTTACTCTTCTCTTTTCCACAACTTTTGTTCTGTCAGATTAAGCTTATTTGAAGAGTATTTGTATAATGTCAGCTTTGCCTTCACAGAGAGCCAAAAAGTACCTTATAAATTTAATTTAATAATAAATGATATATAATATTAATATTAATTTAATAATAAAAGAAGAATAAAAAGACAGCTGACAAATAGGTGAAGGGAAAAATCTGTTGGATTGGTTATGAGATGGTAAATTAATGTGAATAAGTGCATGAAAGGAGGTAGAGAAAAGATTTTTGCAACTTTTGAAGGTGACTATGAGACCAGGAGGTATTAGAAAGGAAGATAATGCACATGGATGTGCTTATTCTTCAAGGCCTGAAATCAAAGATGTGGCATTATGTTTGGGCACAGATGACATTTTCAGACCCTGACTCTGAGCCAAGTAAATGTCATAAGAGGTCATTCCAAACTACTGATATTTGTTGTTGTTCAATTGTATCTCCATGACCTGTGGACCATAATACATCATTCCAATGACATATCTTTTAGCATTTTAATATTGCCCATAAGGTTTTCTTAGCAAGATATTGGTTTACCATTTTCTTCTTCATTGGATCACATTTTGTCAGAATTATCCACTTTGACCTTTCCATCCTGGCTAACCTTGTATGACTATTATATTTATTATATTTAGATATATGAGCATTGATATGACTAGGCAGAGATGTTGATATTAGGGAGCCATTTTTAAGAGTAATTTACAAATCTTTGGAATCTTATCTAGAATCAGAGCTAAATTTTTAGTTTTTTTTTAAATCAAATTTGTTGACCAAGGTGAAAGATTAAGGTGAAAATATCATTCAAAGTAGGTAAAAACAAATGCTTTTTAACTTACTAGATATAAATAATTACTGAGCCTTACATGAGCAAATCTTGTCTTGCTGAAGGCCAAGAAATGGAAAAGAGGAACAGTCATTTCAGTAGAAATGACTTCAGGTCATTTCAATGACCATTCTCCATCAACAGAAGAATGGTTGTATCATTGCCCATCTTGTCTAAATAAGGGATTACTCTTCTTATCATAATACCATGTTCAACCATCCAATGTCATACATTTACTGAGCATCTACTGAAATAGAACAGGGCAGGAAGAAAATAATGGGAGAAAAATAAGGCATAATTGTTGTTGTTTGTCCTCATTCTCAAAGAGAACCATGATATCAGAGAGACGATGCCATGACACACAAGTGAACTAGATTTGAGTGAGGGAGGGCTGTGCACCTGGCTCACTTTCCCTTCCATAATCATCTGGTTCCAGTATCCGGATGTAGATCAGGACAACTGGAGATCACCCTGGATGACCTTGTCCTTTAAGAAAAGTGAAAACTTATTTTGAATAAGATCCAGCAAAGAGAAAGAAAACAAATGTGGAAAGAGATAGAGTGGGATATGAGACCAAAAATACACATCTATATCCTTCACACACACACACACACACACACACACACACACACACACACACACACACACACACACCCACCCACAATTAACTTGGGTGAACAAAGGGGGTCATGTGGTTCTGAACCAGTGCCCTAAAGATCTGATAGCTTTCCTCTATTTCATGCCCAATGTGTATGTTTGGCATCACTTCTTCAGTCATTATAACAGACGTGAGCATTTTTAAGAAACTGTTGCTTGCTCAGGATTGCCCTAGGCACAGAGGAGAGTAGAAAAGAATTTAAAAATATAATTCCTGTCCTTGAGTTTACTCATTTAAGAAACAACTTGAGAATACAACATAAATCAAATATTATCAACCATAGTTCTGATGTGTGTGTGTGTGTGTGTGTGTGTGTGTGTGTCTCTTGTGAGAGAGGGGGTACTGCCCTACAGCCATTCACTGAAGACCAGAAATGTTAGCACTAGAAGGGAGCATAGGAAGGATCTTGGTCAACCACTGAAACTAAACACCACAGACAGAAGCACATTATCTAAGGTCACCATTTAGTAAAAGACAGTTAAAACTCAAACTCATTTCGTTCAGATCAAACATAGTACTCTTTCTACAGGAGGAGGGAGTGGTGATTGTGGTGATCCATGATTCACAAACATATAGCAACACTGGGACTTCATAAAATATGTTTTCATTCTAGGAAGATAATCAGTTATTGAAAATGCTGCACAGTTACTCAAAAGTAGTCCAATCTGTTTCCCTTCTCCTGCTGAATTCTGGGTCAGGGTAATTGCTTGTGTTCACTATTGAAGATGCTTACCAATGGATCAGCTCTGTAGGTTAGCTACCTAAATAGATATTGCAACATAAATAGCAAACATTTAATGAGTAATATTAAAAAAAGAACTCCTTTGAGAAATTCTGAATATTACTTGCAAGGATTTAGATTTCTTTGACTTCATTTAATCATCATAATGTTATGTATACAGTTAAACAACTGGAAGACCAACATTTATAAAGACTCTCCCTTATGTTTTAACTCTATATTGGACATTCTCTTTGAAAGTGATAAATATGTTGGCAAACATACCTCTTCCTATAAAATGACTTTTATAGATTCCCCCCCTCCCCCAGCTGACTTCAGGGCTGGTGTTCTATTCACTGCGCCACCTAGCTAATCCAATGGTGGCCATTTTTGCATTTATTGATCATGACACAATAAGGAAATATGACTAGTGAATTCCTTAAAGACCTCTATCAATGACTCATCAGCGCATTGCCTCTTGAGTTCTCAAAGGCTACCAGTAGGATGTAATTTCTGAAATATTCTACCATAGTGAAAAGGTGAAATACAGATAAAGCAAAGGATATAGTCCGAGGGCCAGATCCATTAAGTATATGAAGATTGGAGACTCAGTTATCAATAAAACAAATGAAAATGGAAAATGGTCCTCAGTCCTAAAGCCCTTCTTCTGCTGAGGGTAGAAGGATAATAAAAGGGATAGAAGATGTTATGAAACTTAATTGGTTTTAGACCATCTATGTACATGAATATAAACTGTTAGTACTCTAAAGGTGAATTTCCTTGTCAAAATACTAAGGCATGTATCATATTGATATTGACACTCTCATTATATATGAAAGAATGTATCAGGAAGCTACACTTAATTGAGAGGAGGATTCACACTTTCTGCTTGATGAGGCAAATAATGGATTGGGAAAAAGTGATTTTGTGGTGTGTCCAAAAGCAGCAAGAAATATCCTCCCAAGTAACACAGTTATGTTCATAGATAAAGTACTGATTAGACTTGCAAAGAGAATAAAATATCTTCAATTTAACTTATCAAAAAAACAGAGAGCAGGAAATTCTGTTTTAAATTGTTTTACCACTTAGATCAAAATGGGAATGTTATGCTGTCTTAGGAAGAGTAGGTCATTCATTCATTCATTCTTCAACAAATATTAAGAACTGCTGTATCAGGTACTAGGAAGATAATAAAATTTTAGAAAGATCCTAAACAAGCATAGTCCTTACCCCAATTCTTTAAACACTTTTATAAACAATAACAATAACAAAGAAAATATTTTGATATATATGGCATTGTATCATATACTTAGTTTTAATTAAGTAACCAAATTAAGTAGCAAGTAAAAATCTTATTACCTCTATTTTACTGATAAAAAAAAGTTGAGCTTCAGGAAGACTGTGATTTACTCACCATCATACAGTCTAAGTTTTTTTTTTTTTTATTATAGAAGTCAGTAATCTTTCCAGTACAATAAAGTACTAGTTAGATATTTACTGTTTCTTTATGTATTTTCTGATGTGGGATATCTATGCCAGTGCAATGATTCCCTCCTTTCTTGGCTTTTTCACTTTTTCCTCCATATTATTCCATTTTCTCCCTCCTTTCTTTCCTCCCTTCTTCCTTCCCTCCCTTTTCCTCCTCCCTCCCTTCCTTCTTCCCTCTTTTTCTCTCTCTCTCCCTTCCTCCCTCTCTCCCTCCCCCCTTCCTTCCTTTTTTTCTTCCTTCCTTCCTTCCTTCCTTCCTTCCTTCCTTCCTTCCTTCCTTCCTTCCTTCCTTCCTTCCTTCCTTCCTTCCTTCCTTCCTTCCTTCCTCCTTTCCTTCTTTCATTTCTTCTTTTCTCACCTGTATTTACTTCTTATTGCCTCCCTCATATTCACTACTAATCCAGTTAGGCTATGCCCAGGGAATGCAAATTAATTTGTCATTAACCTGACCAAAATATAATTAGGAAGGTAAATCTACTGTGAAAAATCATACAACACATTAATTTAACTGTTGTTACTCTTAATGCATTTCAAAGCCAAATATAAATAACTTTGGGATTATTTGCTGTTTTGGATTACCCAGGCCACAGCTTTATTTCACTGATGTGAATAATCAAAAGTTGAGGGTAGAACCATTTATCTGGGATAGTAAAATGCAAGTCTTGCAAAACATTGAGCAAAAAGGAGAGAACTAGTCTACTTTGTGGCTGCATTTAATCTCTCCTTCCATCATATTTGTTCGGGTATCCAGGCTCTCTCTAAATCACTTTTAGTTAGCACCAATCTATAGCTATTTGGTCTTTTTGTTAAAATAATCACTTAAAAATAATATTTTGTTATTTTTTTTAAAGTTTGCAAATTGCTTTACATATCTTATTTCATTTGATTCTATGTAAATTGTTTTCCTTTCTCTTTCTTTAAAAAAGTAGCATAATTGAGAATTTGCTAAGCTAGAGGGAAAATCTTAGAAGGTATAGGGCATTTTGAAAGATGGCCTGATTAACAGCACAGGTCTTAAGGATACATCACCAATCTTGATTTGTGGTCCATCACTTCTATAGAAAGCATCAAGGCTTTGGTTTCCCAGGAGAGAAAGGGAGAGTGATACAGAAGCAGAAGGGACTAGATTCAGTGGCTAAAGGGGTGGTTATATGAAGAAAAGAAAGGTTATAGATTAGGCAAAATGGTCAACAGTACTAAGAAGAGAGGTTCAGCCATCATCTAGCATTCTCCTACCTATACTCCATGCCTAACTAAAGCAACTAACTAAAAACAAAAAACAACAATGCCTTTATTAATTCTATTGAAAGAACAAAACATGGCATATAACGCCTTAAAGGTCTGTGGATCTATGGTTCTGTTTGAGTGTATTTATTATGCACAGGACATATAAATAGATACAAGTTTATGGAAAAAAGTGAGGTTTGTCCACTAATGAGCCACCCAATTTTTAAATTGGGCAAGTCCATATTAATCATATGCCTTAAACCAGTAAGAAGATATAGCCACCCAGAGAGGGAAGGAGGTGGGAGATGGAATATCAGGAATATCTTTTTAAGAGCCAAAGAAACCTTGGCATTTGGAAACTTCCACTCAGTGGAGTTGAACTCCTCCAAGAGAACATGATATATAATCAGTTGATTTAGATTTCTAAATTTCCTTCTAACAACAACATTATACAATTCTATAGTAACCTGGGATTTGCCAGATAGAGGGTACAAAAGAGCACAAGAGTTATTCTTTTCCTTCTCTTTTTCCCTTCTTTTCTTCAGTTCACTTTGTTTACCAAAACTTTGGTATAGGACCAGGCTTCTGGGTAATCCGTTTGTAACAGGCTTTGATTTGATCTCTCCAGAAGATCACTTGAGGAAGGATTGTTGTTATTAATTGAGTGGCAAAGCCATGGTAGAACTGCTTATTTTCTCTTCCATGTTTTCTTGGTCTTAGATGTACAGAAACTTATGGGACAAATATATTGATCCTTTCCATATCTTTAAATAATTATGTTTTTCTCTCCTGTTTAACCTTTCTATTCTTTTCTTGAGTCCTGTGTTTGTTGATTAAATTTTCTGTTTAGTTCCAGGTTTTTTTTCAAAAGAAATGATTGAAAGTTCCTTATTTCATTGAAGAGTATTGGCTCTCCTGAAAAATGATGCTCAGACTAGCTGGGTAGTTAATTCTTACTTGTAACCCTAGGTCCTTTGTCTTTCAGGACATGGTATTCCAGCCTCTCTGATCCTTTATTGTAGAAGCTGACAGATCCTGACTATTACTCCTTATATTTAAATTGTTTTTGTATGGCAGCTTAAAGTATTTTATCTTGAGATTGTATTTTTGGAGTTTTGCAATAATATTCCTTGAAATTTTCCTTGTGGGATCTCTTTCTAAAGGTGATGGATGTATTCTTTCCCCCTCTTTTTTTAGAATATCAGAGCAGTTTTCCTTGATGATTTCTTGAAGAATGCTATCCAGGCTCTTTTTTTTTTTTTTTTTTTTTTTTGGTCATGGCCTTCAGGTAAACCAATGATTTTTAAATTGTCTCTTTGAGATCTATTTTCCTGGTCAACTGTTTTTCTAATGAGGTATTTTACATTTTCTTCCAATTTTTTCATTATTTTTAGTTTGTTTGACTGATTTTTGATCTCTCATAAAATCATTAGCTTACCCAGTTCTTGTTTTCAATAGCCTTTGTATCTTTTTCCATTTGATTAATTCTACTTTGGAAAGTGTTGTTTTCTTCAGTGGATTTATTTGCATTTAGCCAGTTGTATATTTTTCCAAGCTGTGGACTCTCTTGCATATCTCTTATTTCTTTTCTTATTTTTTTTCCTTCTACCTCTCTTATTGCCTGTTAATGTCTCTTATAATCACTTCCAAGAAGCCTCTTTGGACTTGAGATGAATTCATATCATTCTTTGAAATTTCTTCTGTGGGCATTTTGTCCTCATCTGAGTTGGTGTTTTGGTCTTCCCTGTCACCACAGTAGCTTTCTATGGTCAAGATTCTTTTCTGTTCTTGCTCATTTTCTTCCTTTTCTTTTGGTATTTCCTCTATTTTTACTTTTATGGTCAAGCTCTGCTCCTATGGTAAAAGAGATGCTGCCCCAAGATCCTGTGCCTTGACTTTGAGAACAGGGGTCTCTTGTGTTTGCAAGGGGGTAGCTTTATCTGGTTTTTGCAGCAAACAGTTTGGTTTCCCAGAGTTTTCCTTCTGAGTTGGGACTGGAGGCTATCCTGTTGATCTGCTCTTACACTAAGCCAGGTCTGAGGGTCTCAGTTGCTGATCTGCTATGATTAAGATCCTCAAGAGTCCTTCTGAGCTGTGCTGAACACTCTTTTTACTCCAGTGAGACTGACCTTTCTTGAAGTTTTTCCAGTCTATCATGAACTGGAGAGTGGTTTCATTCTGTCAGACTCTATTCAGAGGCTTGGTTTCATGTGGTTTTCAAGGGAAACTTCCCCTACTCTATCCTAATTAGTTTTAATCAGTTTGATGCTATGACTGTGGGAAACAGAAGTACATGATAGGATGTTGTTGTTGTTGTGTTTGTTTATTGTTTTCATTTTTCCCCACTTATTTTAAATAAAACTCGATCATTATAATTTCATAGCATTCAATTTTTGTTGTTTTGTTGATGTTGTTGTTCTTATCATTTACCACTTAGTCATAGTTTATATTGTTTTTTCTGGTTCTTTCTTTATCTTGTATCAGTTCATATAGATTTAAAGCAAGAAGAAATCTTAGTGGGCATTGGATCTAATACTCCTCATTGCACAGATAAGGAAAGAGACTCAGAGAAATTTAGTATCTTTCCCAGAGAAATGCAACTGATTAATATCTGAGGAAAAATTTGGACCTGGATCTTCCTGATTCCAACTCCAGGACTCTGTCCATCATGCATTGCTGCTTTTCCTAGTTCTATAAATAGCTCTGATTAATTGACACAATACTAAAGCCTAAAAATTAGTGTTATGTACTGTCATATTGGTACAGCCATGACATGAACTCTAGCTAATGCACCAGCTATTAATTTGTTTTTAATTTTTATAGGAAGTATTTTGTACTTTCATTTGACTGATATTGAGTGTGCTTTGGGAGACTGAATGCATTTTGTGGATTCATAAGAAGGATTTTCCTGTTATGTTTCCTAAATCTTGATATTGCTTTATGGAAATGCTTTTCATTTTTGTGGGTTTATTTTAAATTTTATAATATTACTGAAAATATTATCTTTTTAAAAAATATTATCTTAATTAACTTCTTTGTTGATTCCCCAAGATTTGCTAAGTATAATACCATATCATTTACTATTAAGAATATTTTTGTCTCTCTTTTTGGGGGTCTACATTTATGATTTTAATTTCTTTGTCTTATCTCATTGTTATTGCTAATTTTTCTGTAATTATGCCAAAAAAAGTGAGGAAAGATTGAGAAGGGATCTTTGCTTTATTACTGAATTTATTGAGGAACTATCTTCTTATTATATATAATGGTAGTTTTTCATTTTTGATATATATTTTTTCATCATATTTAAGTGAAAAACTCCATATGCCTATATTTTATAGGATTTTTTAAAAGTTAAATATTGGCATTTGTTATATTTTTTATGGTTTTTCTTTTAGTGTGACTGATTACATTAATTTCCTTGCAAATATTCTACCATTCTTCTCTATTATAAATGAAACTTAATCAAAGTGAATTTTAGTAATTATATTTTCCTATGATATCATTTAAATTTTGTGACTTAATATTTATTAATAATATTGATTTATACTTCTTTTTTGACCTTTCTTTTCTCTAACTTATCCTTCTCTCATAATTATTACTATATAGTAGTTGTCTCAGAAAATGAATTTAGAAGGCCTTCTTTCAAAATTTTTGAGAATAATTTGCATTGTATAAATATTGGCTTTTGCTTAAAAGTTATATAGACTTCTCTTATAAATCTACCAAGACCAAATAAAGAAGGAAAAGTAAAAACAAAACAAAAATAAGAATCTGAAGTAATTAATGAAAAGACAATTAGTGTGATTTGTTTTTCCATTGGCAGTTCAGATGAATTTTTCTTCCATAGTTCTTTTACACCTTGATCAAGATTTTTTCTGAAATTAGATGATTTAAGATCAATGTCCTCAGCATCCAAATTATTGCTCTCTCTCAAGTACCTCCCTACTATTTCACTCCATCTCAACCACATATAAGAAAGTCACTTCCTGAAGTCCACCATAACCCACAGGTGTTCTACATTCTCTTCTTTTTTCTTTCCCTACAAACCTTCTCCATTTCCAAATCTTGATACCTACTTAAACATGTCAAAGGTACCACCATTCTTCTAGTCTTTGGCCTTTATAATGATGTTATTCTCAAATCTTCACTTTCTGGTCAACAAATACATGGCCAAGTCTCTATCTACCAAAAATCTTAAATCTAATTCCTTCTCTTTATTTACCTCCTTAATTCAAGCTTTCATTACCTCTCACCCAGATTTTTCCAAAGAACTTCTTTTTCACTTGATCTTTCTCACTACTAGATTCCATCCCTTCCTTCTTCTGCCAAAGTGAATTTTTTGTTAGATGTACATGTCATCATTCCCCACTTATGCTGAATAAATACCAGTGGCTCTTTTGATAAGCTATTGTTTATATTTTCCTTGAAGTTTATATTTCTATTCTATACAAAGTCCCACAATAATTCTTTTAAAAAATATTTTATTTTTTTCCAATTTCATGTAAAAACAATTTTAAATTTTCTTTTAAGAAATTGTTCTCTTTTCCTCCTATTTCACCTCCTTGAGAAGATGAGCAATTTGATATAGAAATATATCATAATATGAAATGTATGTCCATACTAGTCATGCTTTAAAAAACACAGATAAAAATTCCATAATAAAGTGAAAAATAATATGCATTGATCTGTATTCAGGCTCCATCAGTTCTTTCTCTAGATACGTATAGCATTTTTTATTAACAAATCCTTCAGAATTGAATTTGATTCTTATATTATTGAAAATAGCTAAGTCATTCACAGTTGATTATTATACAATATTGTTCTTATTGTGTCCAATGTTCTACTGGCTCTACTCACTTCATTTTGCATCACTTCACATAAGTCTTCCCGAGTTTTTCTGGGATCATCCTGCTTGTCATTTCTGATAGGAAAATAATCAAAATCATTTAACACAATTTATTCGCCCATTCCTCAATTGAAGAGTATCCCCTCAATTTCAATTTTTTTTGCCATCACAAAAAGAGCTGCTTTACATATATTTATATATGTAGGATATTACATCCCTTTCCTTTCTTTTTAATCTATTTGGGATATGGACTTTGTAGAAGAATTTCTGGGTCAAGGAGTATGCATGATGTTATAAGCCTTTGGGCATAGTTCCAAATTGCTCTCCAGGATGGTTGAATCAGTTTCAAATTCTACCAAGCTTTATTATAGCAATTTTCCCACATCCCCTCCTATATTTGTCATTTTTCTTTTCTGTCATATTAGCCAATCTGATAGGTATGAAATGGTACCTCAGAATTGTTTTAGTTTACATTTTGTTAATCATTTTGCAAATTATAGCATTTTTTATCACAATAGATAGTTTTTGTTACTTTATCAGAAACCTGCCAGTTCATAGTCTTCAAGCATTTACCAATTGGGGAATGACTTGTATTCTTACAAATTTGACTCAGTTCTCTATAGCTTTAAAAAAGGAAGCTTTTATCAAAGAAACTTACTATATTTTTCACAGTTATGATTATTGTGTGTTTCCCACCTATTCTAACCTGTTTGTCTTCCACCAGCTCCCTCCATCTATTCACTTCTCCTCCTACTTTCCTGTAGATTAAGATAACTTTCTATAACTAACTGAGAATTTTTGTTATTCCCTCATTCAGCTAGTTCTGTTGAGAAAAAGGTTCAAGTGGCCCCTCCATTTTCCCCATCTTCTTCTCCATTGTAAAAGCTTTTTTTACCTTTTTTTTTTAACCATGAGATTATTTGGCCCATTTTATCTCTTCCTTCCTTTTCTCAATACAATCCTTTTTCATTCCTTAATTTTATTTTATTTATTTATTTATTTTATAGTTTTTATTTACCAGATATATGCATGGGTAATTTTACAGCATTGACAATTGCCAAACCTTTTGTTCTAATTTTTCCCCTCTTCCCCCCCCCCCCCAGATGGCGGTTGATCAATACATGTTACATATGTTAACATATAAATTAAATACAATATATGTATACATGTCCAAACAGTTATTTTGCTGTACAAAAAGGATCAGACTTTGAAATAGTGTACAATCAGCCTGTGAAGGAAATCCAAAATGTAGGCAGACAAAAAAGAGAGGGATTGGGAATTCTATGTAGTGGTTCATAGTCATCTCCCAGAGTTCTTTCTCTGAGTGTAGCTGATTCCCTAATTGATAAATGGTCAAAGAATATTCTTTCCTAATTTCTGTTAAGAATCATAGAGTTTTCCCTTAAAATCATTGTAATTTCCATAAATATTTGCTATCCCACACAGAACCAGTTTTACAGTTTTAGTTGGATGATTTTTTTTTTATTTTTTCCTTCCCAAATATCATATTAAAATTATCTTGGTCAGAAGGGCAAATGTTCTGCCAAAGACATTTTTCCTAGTACTTCTCATGTGCCTTTACTTCCTTGTCAAGAGTGTATCATCCTGTTATTATAAACTAATGGTTGAAAAACTAAATATTGTTTTTTGATACCATCTTTGTAGTCTTAGTTATTTGACTTCTACATCCTTTCTTCTGTCTGAAGGTCATAATATTCTATTGGAAGAATTTATGAAATATCGCCCATGTCCCATATTCTTTCACTTTCTTTGTCTAATGATCATGTTTATTCTAACTCTAATCACTAGAAGTTAATGACATATAGTTTGTTAGACATGGAAAACTCTCCTGTTATATTGTGGGGACAAATTCTAAGGAAATAATACACCCCCTGATCATTCATGTCAGATTTATATATGGCCATGATATGAATATGTTCTGAGAAATGTGGCTGTCAGGAAGAGTTATGACAGACTTTAGCCAAGTTCATGCTGATACATTTAAATGGGGAAAACCAGGGATTATTAGCAGGTATAAATGCACTAGAATTTTGGGAAGACAGCTTGAGCAAGACAATTATTTAGCTACTTGGAATTCACTGGACTTAAATTATTGAATATGTTTTCAATCCTCTACTGAATGTCTATGGCAGAAACAAGTTTTTCAGATTTTTTCAGTCCTTGGATTCTAACATTCTAAAGATATCATATATCAACATGGTTTGGTTCTTGATGTGCACTTGCTTATCCTTTGATTTGGTATCTGATCCTCCTCCATGCCCAGATAAGTGCAGCCTTTCTGTTGCCTAATACCTGCATATACTATACTGGCTATGTTCTGAGTAAGAAATTATCCACCATTCTATCCATCAATGACTACATTTTTTTCCTCCATCCTAAACTTTCTAATTCTTAAAATTGCTAGTCCCTAGAAACACTACTTTTTTGTTCTGTGAACAAATAGAATACTCCATTATATCTTATGGATTAATACTCTAGGGAAATAACCTGCTAAATCACTCCAGTAGTGCATTTTTTTTCTTTTTTCTTTTTCTACATTTTTGCACTTGCCATTTTCTTGACACTGGTTTTGATTTCTCTCTGTCTTCTCAGATATTTTTATTTTTGGCTTTGTTCCTGGATTATTTTTTTCATCTTGTCTAGGAATGCTTCATTCTGACTAATAAGCCTCAAAATAAAGTGGCACTTCCTAAACCCATCAAATTACTCCTTTACAAGGTGGGTTGTCTTATATTTATAGCACATATAATTGGTGATTGCTTCAGGAAGATAAATATCGTATATTCAGCAAAACACAAAATGTTTTATTCTAATCTATATTTCCTACCTTTCAGGTTGAAGTTGGTCTTTTGTAGGTCCTGTGGGAATTTTTCTTGTAATGTATGCAAATGCAAGCAATATTTTTCCTGTCTTTTTTTAGCTCACAGGTTTCTGATAACATGAGCTCCTGGGAATTCAATTCAATAACCAACAAACTTTTATTAAAATATTTACTAAGTTTAAAGCACTGTGATAAGCCCTAGGAATACAAAGACAAAAATTAAAGTTTCTTTAAAGGCCTTGCATTCAACTTAAAGACTATCTTTCATATATAAATAAATTAAATACAAATTCATCTAAAAGGGAACTGGGAACCTATCAATTTGTGGGAACAAGATAAAATTTCTGCAGAAGGTAACATCTGAGATGAGTCCAGAAGAGAATTAGTGATATGGAGCTGAGGACATACATTATTCCAGGATAGAGAAATAACTTGTTGTACAAAGTAATGCTCTTTTTTTCTCTGGTCATATTCATTCAATCCCAAGCTATAATTACAGTAGCAGAATAGGCATAGTGAGCTTTGGAGAAAAGTTCTAATCCACAGACATGGCCCTCCACCTCTAAGTTGCTCAAAGGTTTGTAGAACTAACTCTGGTAGGGGCATGAGACACATATTTACTGTTATTTATCATTATAGATCTTGTACTTCCAACAGTATAGTTCCCATTTACACAAATAAACCACAAGAACATAATGAACTCTTGAACATAAAACATTTACTGAATGAAAAGAAAAATCTAAGAATAACCATAGCATAATCCTTATTCAATATAAGATAAAAACAGGAATTATCAAAACACAATAACCCAACTATAAAGAAATCAAGTGCATCAAGCCCTACAGTCAAGAGCTTTGAATTGCCCCAGTTATGTGGTTTTTCCCACTCATGGTGCTCATTATTTTTCTTTTTTATACCAATATGACCTAAGGACAACTGTCTTCATTAAACATTATCTGTCAAATAGTATCTTCTGATCTTCTCTACTCCCTTCTGAAGGAAGGTATTTCTCTGCTAAGTTTTGCCCGCAGAGGTCATATTAAGCTCTTTTTGTGAGCTCTTTGCTGTTTCACTAGCAAAACCATTGAGAAATAATAAAATTACCAAGAAAGAGAAAGCACAAAGGAAGAAGATTTGTCAGAATCTGAACAAAGTTCACAGTCAGGGGCATCATATAGGTCAGGGACAAATAAAAATTAGTCAGTCAGGTGTGAGGTCAACCAGGAGAGAAGGGCTTCATAAAAACCAAAATAGCAAGGTCGAGAAGGAGCGGTTATTAGTGACAAATGCCATAAACAGACCCAGAAAGATGAGAAATGAGAATTTACTATTAATTTGAGATATTTAGAAATAATTATTATTTTGGGGAACAATTTCAGTTGAAGTCAGTTCCGCTGGATGAAGAGGTTAAGAAGTGAATAAGAAAGAATAACCATGCTGTAATATGTATAGATAACTATTTCAAGAAGTTTCACTGAGACATGGAAAATTATAGGTTGATAGTTTAGAAGAAAGGGGAAAGTCTAGTTAAAGTGCTTTTTTAATGGAAAGACAGGCATATCTGAAAACATTAGCAGAGAACCAACTGGTTGGAAGAGATTGAATATTTGAAAGAGGTGGGTGATGACTGAGAATGCAATCTGTTGGAAAAGATGAGAGGGGAATGAAGAGATATTTTTAGATAATGCAATATTCTGTATAGACTATTATCCCTGGAGCAAAAATAATAGCTAATATTTAAAGTATATATGTTTGTATGTACAATTTTATACACATAAGTATACAAAGATATGTATTCATATAAATACCAATACATGGATATTTATATATATATATATATGTGTGTGTGTGTGTGTGTGTGTGTGTATGTATATATATATATATATATATATATATATATATATATATATATATATATATATATATATATATATATACACTATACACACATTTATAATTATTTCTTACAGGTTCACAAAGTGCTTTACATTTTATCCCCACAACAAACCTAGGAAATGGATGCTATTATGACCTCTCTTTTATAGATAAGGAAACAGAGGTCAGTGACATTCCCATCATCAATGGCTTATAAGTGTGTTAGATTGGATTTGAATCTGTCTTTCAGACTCTAGAAATAAAACTTTATCCTGGATCAGCTAGCTGCCTCTAGGATATGGGAATCACATATTTAAACTTTCAAATTTTACAGATAGAAAAACAGAGCAAGAAATGTAAAGGAACTTGCTCAATATAACACAGCTATACATAATATACATAATTGAGATAGAACTAGGACCCAGTATCTCTTAAATTCTACCATACAACTGTATCTATTATAATCTGGCTGTAATACATGGGAGATCATTTCAGATATGCACAATGTATAGGCAAATTGGATAAAAACTATATTTAAGGTATATATTTCAGCCCTAAATCCAACATTCAAAATCTATGATGCAAACTTTTGAAAGTGATAATGATTGTGCTACCAGAAAAACCTGGAAAGTCCTCTAAGAGCTCAAGCAAAGCAAAATATACTGTGTACATAATAATAGAAATTTTGTAGGATCAAATATGAACGACTTTGCTATTCTCAGGAATACAATGATCCAAAACTAGTCTAAATGACTTAGGATGAAAAATGCTTTCCATACTTAGAGAAAGAACTGATTGTGTCTGAACACATACTTTCTTTTTGCTTGAGAGGGTTTTTGGCAGTGAGGGGAGAGTTCTATGTTTTCTTTTGCAACATTACTTTTACAAAAATGTTTTGCACAACTTCACATGGGCCTTCTCAATGTATGGGGAGAGATGTGGGGAGGAAGGGAGAAACTCTGGAATTCAAAACTTAAAAAACAAATGTAAAAATTGTTTTACATGTAATTGGGGAAAATAAAATATTTTAAAAATGTAATAACCATTCCACAATCAATAAATGGTCAGCAGTTATGACCTGGAAGTTGTCAAGGAAAGAAATATACATTTTTCATAACCATTTGAAAATTGACCTAGTTACTTAAGCATGTAAGAAGCTAATATGAAACCAACTTGGGGTATTAACTTATACCTATCAAATTATAAAAGATAATCTAAAATGATAAAATTCACTTTTGAAGAATCTTTAAATTCCTGTATTACATAATGGAAATTTCTTGGGAAAAGACAGTAAGGCACGAATATAATCAAAGAGATTGAACCACTGGTGCAGATAAAGTTCTGTGTTAGACCAAATCCATAGGTCAAAGTGTAAGGTAGGATCATTGCTTAGAAATTGCCTGGAGCCAAGAGAGGAAAAACAAAGTTGTAGCAAGTACCTCATAAAGGAAGACAGAGACAGATGTCAGTGAAGTCCCCGACCCAAGCAATTTCTTAAGACAATATTTTTTTAAAATAGCGAACCAGATATATTTCTTGTTATCATCATAGGAAGGCATTTTGCTTCACTGAATTGGCATTGTTACTAACATGACCCTAATAAACTATTGTTAACCTTTTAAATTTTTTCAGATTTATTAATTTAATTTTATTTTTATTGAAGTAAGTTTATTTATTTTGCTTTATGAATCATGTTGAGAGAGAAAAATTAGAACAAAAAGAGGAAAACCATGGAAGAGATGTAAAAAAAAAAAAACAGAAAAAAAGAAGTGAGCATAGCTTATATCTTTTTTCTGGATGCAGATGGCATTTTCTGTCCAAAATCTATTGGGATTATATTGGATCACTGAACCACTGGGAAGAACCAAGTCTTTCATACTTGATCATCATAAATTCTCATTGCTATTGTGTACAATGTATTCCTGGTTCTGCTTGTTTCACTCAGCTTCAGCTCACATAAATATTTCCAGGCCTTTCTATAATCATTTTGTTCATCATTTTTATAGAACAATAATATTCCATTATCTTCAAGCACTACAGCTTGTTCAGCCATTCCCCAATTGATGGTCATCCACTAATTTTCCAATTGTTTGCTACCACAAAAAGAGCTGCTACAAACATCTTTGCATATGTGGGTCCTTTTCCTACTTTATAATTTCCTTGTGATACACTCAGTAATGGCACTGCTGGGTCAAAGGGTATGCACAGTTTAATAGCTCTTTGGACATAGTTCCAGATTGCTCCCCAGAATGGTTGTATCATTTCACAACTCTACCAACAATGCATTAGTGTCCCAATTTTCCCACATCCCATCCAGTATTTATTATTATCTTTTCCTGTCATCATTGTCAATCTGAGAGGTGTGAGGTGGTACCTCAGAGGTGTTTTAATTTGCATTTCTCTAATCAATAGTGATTTAAAGCATTTTTTCACATAACTATAAATGGCTTTAATTTTATCATCGGAAAACTGTCTATTCATATCCTTTGATCATTTATCAATCGGGGAATGATTTGTATTCTTAGAAATTTGACTCAGTTCTTTATATATTTTAGAAATGAAATCTTTATCAGGAATACTGGCTATAAAGATTTTTCCCAACTTTGTACTTCCCTTTTAATCTTGTTTCTGCAGGTTTTTTTGTGCAAAAACATTTTAATTTAATGTAACCAGAGCTATCCATTTTGCCTTTCATAATGTTCTCTGGTTCTTCTTTGGTCATAAATTCTTCCTTTCTCCAAAGATCTGATTACCCCCTTTTTTCTAATTTGTTTATGGTATCACCCTTTAAGCTCAAATCATATATCCATTTTGACCTTATTTTGGTATGTGTTGTGAAATGTAGCCAAGGATGAGTTTCTGAGATATTATTTTCCAGTTTTCCCAGCTATTATTCGTTAGATAGTGATTTCTAATTCTGGGAGCTGGAGTGTGAGAGTTTATCAAATACTGGATTGCTATAGGCCTTGATTATTGTATTGTGTGTATCTAATCTATTCCACTGATCCACCATTCTATTTCTTAATCAGTACCAAATGGTTTTGATGATTCCTGCTTTATAATAGTTTTAGGTTTAATGGTGCTAAGTCACCATACTTTGTATATTTATTCACCTATTCCCTTGATATTCTTGACATTTTTTTTCTTCCAGATGAATTTTGTTATTATTTTTTCTAGGTCTATAAAGTAATGTTTTGGCAGTTTGATTGTTATGACACTGAACAAGTAGGCCAATTTAGACAGAATTATCATCTTTATTATATTAGTCCAGCCTAGCCATGAACAATTGATATTTTTCCAATTGTTTAGATCCCTTTTTAATTTTCAAATTCTGTTATTTGTAATATACAGAGGTACTGTGGGTAAAGCTATAATTTGGGACAATATTTTCAGAGAAACATCTGGCAATCCACAATATATATTCTTAGTCAAAAACTGATCATATACTCTTTAATGTAGTCATTCTACCACTAGGACTATTAAAATCCCAAGGAAGTTAATATGAGGAAACAAAACGTATTTGTACAATAATATTTATTGTATTTAATAATTGTAATAGTGAGATCCTGGAAACATCCTACACATGTCCAAAGATTAAAGAATAGCTTACAAATGATGGAATATGAATGCAATGGAAATGGGCCACACAATGAATAAGGTTTTAGTAAAACTTATTTTTCTAATCATGAAAATGGATATGGTTTTATTTTAAAGTCTTTGTGCATAGTTATATTCTTAATTTTATCTTATTGTTCCTTTTCGTGAAAAGATAATTACTTATGGTATTATTTTAAAACTTTTTTTGAAAAATAAAGTAGGCTGTCGAAATTGTTAAAATGTTAAAAACTGTTAGACAAAATTCCTATATATAACAGATCATTCAAACATCCTCAAGGCAAAGTATAATGTAGCAGCTGACCAGCAGACCCAGTGAGCAAATGTTGCTAATGTTCTGGGCTAATTGTTTCTTGAAAGGGTGAAAAAAGTAGAGCTGTTCCTTTATAAACTCAGAGAAATCTAAGATGAGACTTACTTTCCAGGGTTTTAAGTATAGGTTTGAAATAGAAATAAATAAATGAGTGAATGAATGAAAAAAGCATTCATCAAATGTTTTCAATGTACATGGCTCTGTGCTCAAGCTTGGTGATACAAATAGAAAAGCAAAACGGGAAGGTTAAAATTGGCATTTGGAAGCTATACAGCTACTGCTCTATCTAGTATTTGATTTTTTTCCCTTTGTATATTTCTAACTTGAAATTGTGATTTGTTTGGATAGAACATGGAAGATATTCACAAGACTATGGGTTGCCCTTATTGCCCAGTAACTATTTCTAGTTTTATAAACCATTTTCTTTTTTTTTTTTTTTTTTTTTTTACCTTGGCTCTGACTGGGCTGACATTGAGAAAATATTTTTGATTTAATGGCTGCCTGCTGGACAGGCTTATGAGCTGTATTTCTTCTCATCTTGTCACAGAAGCATAATTTCATTCATGTACCAAAAAAACAAAAAAATATTTTTCCTTCTTCCAAAAATTGTGTTGGTAGAAAACCTTCATGCTGTCAAATCTTCATGACTAATAAATGTTACCTGTACTGTGCCTTCTAATTATCTACAAAATTTTGGATTCTAGAGCCAACTATTTCAATATTTTACCATCTGCCAAAAGGTGCTCTTGGCAGTTTTCAGTAGAAAAATAGGCAATGAGGTGAATAATTAAATACCAAGTTCAATACTAAATTAAATACTAAACCAATGTTAAAAATGGTATTATAAACTTGACTTAAAACAACTAGAATGATATATTAGTTACCTCTAGGTCTTTGGCATTTTGCTTCAATTTTAAAACTTAAGTTTGTCTAGTGACTATTTCTATATAAGGAGAGTAGGTGGGCGGGGGGAGAAATAAACATTTTGGTGGTGAAATGAGATTTTGTGACATCCAATTCAGAACTGATCTCCCATCTACTTCTAACATCTCTCCTCTGTAGTATACTCATTCTGAAATAGTTAGAATGACCTTCAGATACAGATCAGTGGAACAGGTCAGCTAGTCCAAGCCCTCATTTGGTATCTGAGGAAATTCTCAAAGAGGTTGGATTATTGATAAAATAGGATATAGGAGAGATATTAGAACTGGAAACAATTTGGAATTCATTTGGTTGGACATGATAACTGAATCCATGGGATCTCATGAGGAGAAAATGTGGAGAGAGAATAGAAAGTATAGGAACAATATCAGGATAGCCACATTTAGTGGTTAGGAGGATAATGGTTTATCAAAGAAAATTGAAAAGGAATGGGTGAGAGGATAGCTGAGAGGCAGTTAAAGATAAGAGGGTTTACACATTCCCCTTAAGGCATTCTCTTGAATGATAGTGTTTTTTTCCTTTTGTGAGTTAGGTGACTGGTGGTCTTAGATTTTTTTTACTGAAGTAAGATTCAAGGCTGCACTCAAGGGACATGGGATAATTACTGAAAAACTGGGGAAGTACAGAACTCCATGACCATTGCTATTGTCATGATCTATTTGTAAGATCCACAGGTGAATATTGTAGAAACGTTGGGAGGTACCTACTGTGAGGAACATTCTACAGACAATATAGATTAAAAAGGCCTGGGAAATTAAAAATCTATTTTATATTACATTAGTTTTAGAGCAAGAAAATGTTTCAGATAAGGTACTTATATACTACCAGGCATTTACTCTCTCAAATTTTTTTGGAAAATATTTTTCAATAGGTGATTATGTGAAATTATCCAGTATATCAGTTTATTATCATTTCCATATATTGAGGACTAGTAGAAATATCAAGTTTCAGATGAAAAAGTGTTTCTTTTTTTTATAAAGCTTTTTATTTTCAAAACATGTGCACAGATAATTTGACAACATTGATCCTTGCATAGTCTTGTGTTTCAGTTTTTTCTTCTCTTTCCTTCCACCCCCTCTCCTAGATGGCAGGCAATCCAATATATATTAAACATGTTAAAATATATGTTAAATCCACTATGTATAAATATGTTTATGCAATTTTCTTGCTGCACAAGAAAAGTCAGATTAAAAAAAAAAGTAAATAAATAAGAAAACAAAATGCAAGCTAACAACATAAAGGGTGAGAATGTTATGTTGTGATCCACATTCAGTCCCCACAGTCCTCTCTCTGGGTGTAGATGGCTCTCTTCATCACAAGATCACTGGAACTAACATCAATCATCTCACTGTTGGAAAGAGTCAGGTTCCTCAGCATTGATCGTTGTAAAATATTGATGTAAGCATTTCTTTTTTTTTTCAAGCAAGCAAGTTTTTTAACCACATTTCTAAAACTTAGTTTTCCTCCTCTCTTCATTAGTGAATCCTCTCTTATAACAAAGACAAAAAGAAAAATAAACTTATCAACTGTCAAGATAACTGAATCTGAAAATAACTGCAAGTTTCTGCTCCCGTAGTGACTCACCTCTCTATGAAGAGAAGGGTGCATTTGTTCATCTTTTCCCACAGACTAATATTGAAGACTGCTATTAAGCTTAGCTGTTTTTCAGTGTTGTTTATGTTTATGTCATTATTATGTTGTTTTTCTGGTTCTACTTATTTTGACCTGCCTATTGGCCTTTATAGAGCATCACAGAGTTAGAACTGAGAAAACTTAAAACACAACTGATTCATTTATAAATGACAAAAATAAAATCAACAGGAATCATTTGCTTAAAATCTCATGTGTAATATGTGGCTGAGATAAGACTTGAAGCCAGGTCCTCTGACTCCCAAATCTAGCTTTTTATGACCATATAAAACAGTAATTATAGTCATCTTATATTTTAAATTTCTTTTAGTCATTGCTTATGATAGTAAAAGAGAATTTCATTACATTTATATTTAGTGAAATTAGAATATTTTGAGTCCCTTCCCCTAATCAAAAAGTAATAACCACTTTGCTTTCAATTTTTTGCAAGAAACTTTTGTCAGACATTCTTTATGTAATTCTCACAAATCAACTGTTTTTGAGAACACATGAACTTCCATTTTATAAAAACAAAAAGAAGAAATGAAAAAGTATTTTAAAATGAGATATTTTCTGCCAGCTAACTTAGGTTACAGCAACTCTAGATCCAATATTCAATAGCAGAAATGTAAGAGATATGAGTATTGTTGTTGGATTTGATAGAATTATTTTTTTAAAAAAGCAGTGTGTTTAGGACTAGTGTTGTAGAACACCTTCAAGAATCTGGTCCAGAGATATAGTCTGGGATCCTGCCAAATATATCTCTCCTGCATCATGGTGGCAGTTTTATTATGTTGCCTTTTCTATGCTTCATCTGACTTTTATTTTACTTTTCAAGACTTCTTAATTTTATGTAAATTGAAAAAAATAGTTTATGAAGTCAATGAAATAGTCTAATTGTGAAAGGGGATTAACATAATCAGATATCTGATGACAGAAGAAGTCAGACTCAAAAATTCATCAGAAATTTGGATAGACTTTTTCCCCTTAGGGTAGGGTAGGGGGTGGAAAGTTTATACTCTGAAGATGGAAATTCAATCAGAAATATTTTATTCCAGGAAAAGAAACAATTAGGTTATTAATGAAGAAAAAAATATATATATATATGTATATATTTAAAAGACAATCCAAGGGGGAACTAATGTAGTTTGGATATATTTGTGACTAGCTAAGGTTCTACAAAGTACAAGAAAGATTCAGGGTAATTATAAGGATAGGAAGAGTATTGATGAAAATCTACATGGCAAATAATTAATAGAGGTCCAAATGAATAGACTAGTAGTGTTAGGGATATCTAGATTCCAATGGCTTAGGGTTGGAAATCGTGAAGCATATCCACTGAGTACTGGTGTACAATTCAGGGAGTCTAACAAGCATAGACTTAGAAAGAACCCAAGCAAAAACAAAATGCTAGCCTAGGGAAGGAATAATCCCTAGTAGGATAATTTAAACAATATTTATTAAATTATTATTATTATTATTAATATTATAACTTTTTATTGACAAAGCATATGCATGGGTAATTTTTCAATATCGAACCTTACAAAACGTTCTGTTCCAACTTTTCCCCTCCTTCCCCCCATCCCCTCCCCTAGATGGCAGATAGTTCAATACATGTTAAATATGTTAAAGTATATGTTAAATACAATATATGTTTAGATATTTATACAGTTATCTTGCTGCACAAGAAAAATTAGATTTAGAAAGAAAGAAAACAAACCTGAGAAGGAAAACAAAGATGCAAGCAAATAATAACAGAATGAAGATGCTACATTGTGGTCCACACTCAGTTCCCACAGTCCTCTCTCTGGATGTAGATGGCTCTCTTCATCACTGAGCAAGTGGAACTGGTTTGAATCATCTCATTGTTGAAGAGAGCCATGTCCATTTAAATAATATTAACAATAAACATAAGAATGACAACAACAATAAAAGGCATCTCTTTGTGTGTGCGCATGTGCATGTGCGTGTGTGCGTGTGTATGTGTGTGTGTGTGTGTGTGTGTGTGTGTGTGTGTCCTTTAAGGTTTATAAGGAAAGTGATGGACTTTGAAGGAAGATCAGCATGAATACTGAATGTTGAAATCCCTTTGTATAAGATCTGTCATTGGAAAGAAGAGGAAAACTGTGTTTTAGGTCCTGAGATAATTGAACAATATGTAGAATAAAGGTATGGGGAATCAATCAAGCCATTATTGGTCATCAAGATAAATCTTCAATTATCAGAATTCCTGGAAAATAATAAAAAATAAAGCACAAGAAGCAAAAATTGTGAAAGCTCATAAAGTGAAACTTAAGATTCCATATAACAAAATTGTTTTCAGTGTTTAATTTTTTTCTCATCAGTTCCTGTCTTATAATTATGCTTTCTATATTTATCTGATAACAGGAAAGAACAAGTTCAAATCCAGAAAAGATAATACAAAAATTTGTTATTTTGTGATTGATATTCTAATCTGAATATTCCCCAAATGATTTTTATTTTATTCTTTGTAACCTCCATCTTATTACATATCAATTTCAATTGTTGACTCACCAAATTCTCTAGGAATTGGTTTTCACATGTCCTATATAATTTGACAGATGATTTATTACCTTCCCAATATAGGTTCACCACCTAGTGGTGAAAATAGGTGACTATGAGCTACAGAGTAGCTAAAAAATATCTAGATTGTATTCCCCCCTCCCCACTGGCATAGTTTCCAATGTATAGTGTTAAAAAAAGGGGATTGTCTTTATCCATTCTTTATTCTGACAAAATCTTACTTAATTTTTTCATTCATTTACTCAGCAAACATATATTTATATGCTTACCACTACATTACAGATGCTGATTAATGCTTATTAATTGATTATTGCTTTTTATTATGTTACTTACAAACTATTAAAAATTAAAATGCTAGTTTTCTTAAAATTAAGCATTTTACAGATCAATTTGTAGCAAAATAAAATTTTAAAAATAAAATTCAATTTGAAAATTTAAAACTTTCTAAATAAACAATAATTTTACATTAAATGGTCAATATATCATAATTTCAGTATGTAATTATGTTATACAATAACAAAATATAGTAGGCTATATCCATTATGTATGGTAAGGATCCTGAGGATGATATTACTTTCACTTGTGCTGTACTTTGATTTTCTATGCTAATTAAATGTTTTGCTATTTATGACTCTTTCTTGGTCCCTTAGCACACAATTCACTACTATGATTCATATGTATTTGCAAAATTATTATTACCTGAAATGCACCATTCCAAATGCGGGCTAGCAAGTTGTTTCCAATGAGTGTAGAGTTTTCTGTTCCATTTGTGCTTCTGCCATATACATAAGGGCTGAGATCTGAACCTACATTTTCTGACTCTTAAGTTTTCTCCTCTTTCTACTATGCTGTATGACTAGATTGTGCATGACCATCCCTGTACATAGCTGAAGTCAAATTGCATTAAGTGCATTGTATTAAAAAAACTCAGAAATTGGAAAGTAAGTTAATTTGAGGGAAGATGGACATGAAAACTCAATATTGAATTCCCCTTATATAAGATCTGGCATTAAAAAGGAGAGAAAAATTGTGTTCTCAGTTCTGAAATGACTTACTAATGCATAGAGCAAAAATCACACATTTGGATGGGGTCAATGTGGAATTAAAAAAAATATTCTTATGTGATAAAAGAGTTTCATTATCCCCAAAAATGGAAAAGAAGAAATAGGGAGAGAAAAAATTAAAATATTTGTTAATTGAAAACTATTTGCAATCATTTACAAAAATGAAAAGTTGTGGGTTTTTTTCCCTTTTTTGTTGTTTTTTTTTTGTTTTGTTTTTGTAAAAGAGGCAAAATGACCAAGGAGTCAGTATACAACAACTATCAGGCTTTGGATAGGGTGGAAAATTTTGATTCTGTGTACTTCAAAGGAGAAAACTTAAGGCAGGAAAATCAACTGCAATCTTCCAGGGATGTAGCTATAATGGTGTAAACTAAAAAGTGACTGTTTGAGTAATAATAGATGTAATAAAATAGGAGGTTTCACTACTGATTTGAGTAAGATTGAGAAGTTAAGGCTGACATTGAAGCTACAAATGTTCATGATTGGGGAAGCATTGTGGTGACCTTGAAAGTAATCAGTAAGTTAGGAATGATGGAGGATTTGGAGACCAAACTTAAGGAGTTCTGGTTTTGGACATGCTGAATTGGAGATACCATTGGACATCCAATTCAAAATGTTCAACAGGTAGTTGGTGGAATCAGACTGAAGCTCAGGTGAGAATTTAGACTGAATATATGAATCAAGGGATTATCTACTTAGAGACTATAACTGAATCCATGATAAAACCATCAAGTGTTAGTGCATGAAGAAGAAAGAAAAGAGGACCTAGGTCAAAGATTGTAGGTTACTCATGGTAAAGGAAGGTGACATGGTTGAAAAATATTAAAGCACAATTTTACACAAATAATTTTTTTATTTTAACATTTAGATAATTATTTCAATATAATTAGTTTCTTTTATAATCCTATTCATTTTATTTTATGCATCTAAACACATAAGGAGGAGTTTATAGACTTCACTAGACTCTCAGAGGGATAAATGACAAAAACATGATTATCTTATTCACTACTGTGACTTTAATATTTACCTCTATGCAGGAGAATCCAAAGTGGATATTTCTATCCCTGTATTTATCCTACAATTTCAGTTCAATATTTCTGTCAAGTAGATATTTCCACTAGATCCTCAAACCTCCTAACTTATTTAATAAAAAAGAATGTATTTAGTGTTAAAGGACTTTGGACTGAATTCTGATTCTAATACTGACAACCTATGTAGTCTTAACAGCTTTTGATCACATTTTCTGCTCTATAAAATGAAGGTTCCATGTATATTACTTCTTGTCATCCATGTTCTAAATGTTGTTGTTCAGCTGTTTTAGTAGTGTTTGATTCTTCATGAACATATATAGGGTTTTCTTGGCAAAGATACAAGAATGGTTTGCCATTTCCTTCTCCAGTTCGTTTTTTAACAGATGAAGAACTGAGGCAAAGAAGGTTTAAGTGACTTGCTCAGAATCACAGAGCTGGTAAGGCTAGATTTGAATTCACAAAGATGAGTCTTCTTGACTTCAAGTCTGGCACTTTATCCACTATATCACCTAACTGCCCTAAATATAGTAACTACAACCAAAAGCTCTAAGATCTATGATACCATAATCATCATCTTTCTTTCCAGCCCAAAATTCTCTGTAATTTCCATACTTAAGCTGATGGCACTACTGTCATTCTCCCATATTACCAGGTTCAGTATTTTGGAATTGTTTTTGGCTCTTTGTAGAGGGGAGCAGATAGTGGTGAAAGCCTGAATAAGGTATGAGATCCTTCAGCTCAGAGGGAACCTGCTGACAATGTCTAGTTCAGTTCCCTATCTCCTATAAAGGCTCTCACTCTTCCTGAGAAGTCAGGGAGGGCGTGACCACCTGTGTTGGACTTGAAGCAGAGATACTTGCAGTAAAGAGGAATTTATATATCAATAGAAGGATGCTTATAGTTAACACTTGCACTGTGTGCTGTGGTGATATAATTATACTAAGGGATTAAGGGGCTGAGATGATTTGAAATAAAGGGATTCCATCTTTGACCATTTTTCTGGGTCTCCTACCTTCATCACTCCTCCACTAAGACAAAGGATTCAGGCTGGTCCCAAGATCCTTCAGAGAGCTAATCTGGATGGCATATTTTGGCACCCCAGCATGAGGGCTCTAAAATGCACAGTACATTTGGCACCCCAATATGGGGATTCTAGAAAGCATACTACAGCTCTTTCCTCTTCTCTCTCTCTATTTACCAATTCACAAGTACTTTACACTATCTAGCCATGACTTTGTACCTTTTTGGAGTCAATTTATGTCTTCTCTCATTTTTTACTTAAACTATTTCTTGTTTTGTAATCTATGACCCCATAATCTTCTGATATAAAGTTTTGATCCCAACATCTTCTGATCTTAAAAATACATCAATTTGCTGATCTTATGTGAAGTACCCACATACATTTGGAGTACCCACAAATATATCTAGAAGTTTTCGAAATTGGGATTAAACCTGTGATTTCATTACTAATGAATTAGGAAACTTCCTCAGTACCTCTGAAACTTATGATTTTAGGGAATTGCCAAACCACTGAGAACTTAAGTGATTTACTCGGAGTCATGCAGTTAATATGTCAGAAGTGGGATGTGAAGCCTGGGCTTCCTGCATTTATGAGGGCAGTTCACTAATATTTTTAGATAGACCCCAAAATGTATAAGTCTAGCTGTCTCTTCCCTCTTTGTCCACCACTCCCCTACTATCATTACAGAAAGTAATGTGCAAAGTATAAAACACTCTAGAGGAAAAAAATGATAGGAAATAAGCTATATCTTCTCAGGAAGGAGTGAAAAGCAGAAGAGGAAGAAATAATCTGAAGAAAACAGTCTGATTTCTATCTTTCTGACATAATAGTTGCAAACTTTTGATCCCTGTTTTTGGCCTTGCAGATGTAAATATATATGTGCTCCTGGTTAGGGTTCCAGTGGAATGCTATTGACTTCAGCCCCTATCAACCACCTGGAAAGTTCTTCAAATTCAGAGAGAACACAAGCTTACAATTGATCTGAGTTCCTTGCCTTGTTTGCTCAAGCACAGGTGCCTCCAGGATCTGTGGGCAGAATCCAGATGTGGGTCATAGCCACATGGAAGCTTAGACTCCTTGACCTGATACAGAGATACAAGCTCCTCCAGGACACGGATAGTAGGTCAAAGTGAAACATCTACCAGGTCCCATTCCTCCTCTGCACAAATTACAGCTTAGGCAGTTTTGATAGGTGAACTTGCTCCTTTTCCTGGTACACAGTCCTGAAGGCTGCAGCTTAATCTCTGCATTGGAATGCTCTGGATCACTTCCCAGTGTCTTCAGGCCTATGGTTATCTCCCTAAGCTGACTTTGGCTATAAAAATTACTTACTGTGTTTTTTCTTAGATTTTTCTAATCACTGTTCATTTTGGAGCTCTTCTCTGATATATGTTGGAGTACTTCTGGGCAATAGCTAGGTTTTTCTGTTTCCTCTTATCTTACCATCTTTGCTTGTCTCCTTCCGCACCATGAAAATATAAGGAAAAAATTAAGTTTTCACAAATGAGTGTCTCCTCTCATCTTTATCCTCAACTTATTAAAAGGTTCAGAGAAAATAAGATACTCTATGGTTTTTGTTTGTTGTCTTCAAAAAAAAAGTATAATTTTCAAGGCTACTCTCTAACAAGATAGTGCTCATGTATATGTTTGTGATCATGCAAAACTATTTGATAAATGCTGCCACAGATCCAATTCTGCTTAACCTTTTATTATTAACAAGATTTGAATGGATATAAAAGAATGAACTCTATTGCATTTTGAATATATCAGTGCTTAAAAAAATCCAGATTCCCATACAATAACCCATCTTATAAACATATTCTTCCAGTAATGTTGTAATTACTGTTGTAATAATGTTGTAATTACAAAATTTCAAATATGATGATATCTAAAAAAAGAAAAAGAAAAAAGAAAATCAAAGTTACTGAGGTCAGAGGGGCAAAGGAGAAGTACAGTACAAGTTTCTAGAGGAAAACGTTTCCAGAGTGAAGGAAGATAACTAGATAGCATGATGAGTAGATAGCTGGAGAATGCCAAGAAGCTCTTGGATCAAGTGCCTTTTTCTGCTGAAAGGCTTTCCTGTTTCTCTCTTCTACCACTGCCTTCTTCTCTGAAATTAGCTTTTATCTGTGTGATGCGTATCTTGTATAAGTCCATTTCATTTCTGTATTGTCTGTTCTAGTGGAAAGCAAACTCTGTGAAAGCAGAGACTTTTTTTTGTTTGTTTCTATGTCCAGTGCTTAACACAGTACAAACCAGATTTAGTATTTTATAAGTATTCACTAAATGCTTCAGTAATTGATAAGGTAACCAGCATTTTTAATTGACCTGTTTGAGGTTTTATAGCTTCTAGCTCTTTAGCTAGGGATTGCTTTTTAAGGACAGAGAACATTTCCTACTTCCACAGTAGCCTAAGACAGCTCTGAGTTGAGTTCAGACCTCAGTAAATACTTTTAGAATTGAATTGAATAGAATAAGCAGTCACTGGACCGCTATTTTTTGAACTTTACTCAATCCTTTTGCCCTTTTAAAAAATGTCAGACAATCGAAAGTCTCAGGATTATAGGCTGTGTCCTAGTTATAGAACTTAGCCATTTAGTTGGAAGAGATGAGGCATTTCTAGTGTGCCACCAGAATGCAGAGTAGAAGCATCTAAAGAAGAATAAATGAGAGAAACCAACTGCAAACTGAAGAAATCCCCTGATAAAAAGAGTAATTTCATATTCATGCAAAGACTGAGGTAAATGTTTAAGAAAGTCAAGCTGCTTCACCCATTCCCAGATCCCATGCTATGACTGCAAAGGTCAGAACTGGTATCATTGTCTGACATGGGAAGTTCATTATATTTCCTCCAAACTCCATGAAACACCAATTGTATTTTATATCTTAGAACCTGACTTTTACAGAAATGCTCTCTTTCTTATAATAGCACAAGGTCACATGCTACAAAGCCTTTACAATTCACAGGGGAGATTCCTGTGAGAAGCGACAGCCATCCCAGATTAAAAGCAGTGCTCCCAATGAAATTTTACTTTGCTTTTCTCCCTTCCCCCATCACCTCTGTATTCATTGTGAAGATTGTTTTTACTGAGATGATAATTCAGAAAAAGTTCAAACCTTTAACCCTTTTTTTCTTGCCATCTATTTTTTCTGCCTATTAACTCCCCTAGAGTCATACACATAAACTTGTTTGAAATCAGATGTTATTTAGCTGAATTTCTACTATAATGACCTTACAAGGGACTTTAACTCAGATTTCAATATTTTTATAAAGGAAATGTACTAGGTAACAGTATGTCAATAATAACAATAATTTCCATTAATGACATGCTTTTCTGTGCTACCTAAATACAATGCCCTATGGCCAATGTTAAAAGTAGAATTTGTGAGGATAATTGTCCCACCAAGTAAAGCCATATTTTGCCTTAATATTATCCTCACTTTGATGGATACCTGGATGTCATCTGCCAAAGTATAAAGTATGCTTCTCAAGCTAAATAATGAGATTGTGGTGCTAAGGTTTTGTCAATGAACACGAAATAGCATAGTATACTGATGTTAAGCCTTAGAGTATTACCATGGAGAAAAGAGTACAGACCATCTGTGATAAAACAAAATGATTTAGACAGGAAGATTATGTGTTTCTCAGTGTTTATACCAGGCACATGAGTTCTAGCTGGAAATGAGACTCTTAGGATTATTTTATTACAGTAGAATCAGAATGTTTAAATGAGTCTTTAGCACTTCTGGTCTAAGGATTTATTAGGAAAGCTAATGAAATGTTAGATCCTAATAGATTAGGGGGAAGGGAACTTTGTCTTGAGTAACTGGAGCAGCATTTTCTAGGTGCCTGCTTCAGGTTCCCTAGATATTAGATCTTTTCTGTGCTCTGTAGCCAGAACCATAATGAAATCCTATGCTATAATTGTGTGGTTATTTCATTAAGCAAGCCATTTGCACTTCAGTTTTATTCTTTTAATTCTTTTAAAAGTCTTATTTAAAAATATTGCAAATTAATTTCTGACAAAAAATGAATTTCTTAATCTATAACATATACTTCGTACTGTAGAAAAGGAAAAAAAAGGTAAGTAGAAACATGATATTTTAATATTTTGGGTAATACACATAGCTTGCTCCTTGCTTTTCTTCTGTGATGAGGGAAATTTATCTCATTATTTGTTCTATGATTCCCATCATGGGGTTTTTATTTTTATCCCTAAGATTTAAATATCAATCTATATTTATTGGCTATGTGTGTATACAAATAATATTTCTAGTATTGTTGTGTGTTATTATATATATTTCTGTTCTGTTCATTCTGTTTGTTTCACTTTGTATTGATTTTAAATATTTGACCAATGTTGAATCATCCTTGTCATGATTTTTAAAAAAATATATTGCTTGAGTTTCTTTGCAAGTTTTGTTTTTAAATTAAATAGCATTTTTTCTCCAGTTACATGTCAAAAATATTTTTACAATATTTTGAGTTCCATTTTTTCTCCCTTCCTTGCCCTCTTCTGAAAATAGTAGGCAATTTCTTTTTTGATAGGATACCTGTTTTATGTTTTATATGTTTTTGTTTTATAGGATACATATATTGTTTATAGGATATATGTAAAATACAAAAAACTCATAAGGACACATTGGTCAAATACTTAAAATATTTAACAGTGATATATATCCTACTCACCACACTGGCTCTTCAAATTTTTTTTGATCATCTTCAAGCCTTTCATAACTTATGCCACAAACACACACACACACACACACACACACACACACACACACACACACACACACATGCATCCCTTTTCAGCTAAAAACCTTCCCTTATAGTTCACTAAAAATAAAAAAATAAAAACAAATTAAAGGTCTCACTCTTCTCCCCTATTCTTCTTCTCATATAGCTCTTTCATGCCTATTTTAGCAAAAGTAGTAGCCCTCTTCCTTGACAAGGCAAACTCCTCTGTCTGAACAAGCTATTCCATTCTTCTTTAGCAGATTATTTCTATCATATCTATTTTTTGATCTTCAATCTCTTCTTGCCTACTAAATACTTTTCTACTACCTATAAACAAAACTATGTATCTACCATCTTCAAAACCCTCATTTGATCCCCTAAAGGGCACTACCTATCATTTCATATCTCGTCTTTCTTTTGGGGCTAAATTCCTTGAGTTCATCTACAATTATTACGTATACTGTCTTTTCTTTTTTTTAATTATTGTAAGTTTATTTATTTTTAATACACATTGCTTTGTGAATCATGCTGGAAGAGAAAAATTGGAACAAAATGGGAAAAACCATGGAAGAGAAAAAAGAAGTGAACATAGAACGTGTTGATTTACAATCTCTTTAGGTTTTTTTTTTTTTTTTTTTTTTTTTTTGATAAAGATGTTCTGACCAAAGCCTATTATAAGTGCTTTGGATTACTGAATTATTGAGAACCAAGCTTTTTGTAGTCGAGCATTACACATTCTTGCTATTATTGTTTACGATGTATTGCTGATTCTGCTTGTTTCACTCAGCATGAGTTCACAAAAATATTTCCAGGTCTTTTTTGTTCATCATTTTTATAGAACAATAATATTCCATTACCTTCATGTACCACAGCTTGTTCAACCATTCCCTAATTGGTGGGTATCCATTCCTTTTCCAGTCCTCTGCTATCACAAAAAGAAATGTTACAAACATTTTTGCACATATGGGTCCTTTTCCTTCCTTTATAATTTGCTTGGAATACATATCCAGTAATGGCCCTGCTAGGTAAAAGAGTAGGCCAGTTTTATACCCTTTGAGTATAGTTCCAGATTGTTCTCCAGAATAATTGGAGCAGCTCACAATTTCACCAATAATGCATTAGTGTCCCAGTTTTCCCACATAACCTCCAATAGTTATCGTTATATTCTCCTGTCTTCTTAGCCAATCTGAGAGGTGTGAGGTGATCCCACAGAGTTGTCTTAATTTGCATTTTTCTAATCAATACTGATTTAGGACATTTTATCATATAACTATAGATGGCTTTAATTTTATCATCTGAAAATTCTCTTTTCATATCCTTTGAGCATTTATCAATTGGGAGTAATGTGTATTCTTATAAATTTGACAAGTTTGTTATATATTTTTAAAATTAAACCTTTATCAGAAATATTGGCTGTAAAGATTTTTTCCAGCTCTGTACTTCCCTTTTAATTTTGTTTCTGTTAATTATTTTGTGCACAAACTTTTTTAAAAATTTAATGTCATCAGTTATCCATTTCGTCTTTTATAGTGTTCTCTAGTTCTTTTTTAGTCATAAATTCCTCCCTTCTCCAAAAATCTGATGGGTAAATTATCAATTGTTTTCCTAATTGGTTTATAGTATCACTTTTAAAGCCCAAATCATGTATCTATGTTGACCTTATTTTGATATGGGGTATGAAATGTAAGTGTATGCCAAGTTTCTGATATATTATTTTCCAGTTTTCCCAGCTATTTTTGTCAAACAGTATGTTCTTATTCCAGTAGTTGGAGTTTGGGAGTTTATCAAATACTAGATTATTTTGGGCCTTATTGTGTTGTGTGTATTTAATCTATTCCACTGATCCTCCACTCTATTTCTTACCCAGTGCCAAATGGTTTTGATTACTGTTGCTCTATAATATAATTTTGGGTTTGGTACTGCAAGTCCCCATTCTTTGTATTTTATTTCATTAATTCCCTTGATATTTTTGATCTTTTGGTGTTTCAGATGAATTTTGTGTTATTTTTTCTTGTTTTGTAAAATGATGTTTTGACAGTGTGGTTGATATGGCAGTGAACAAGTAGACCAATTTAGGCAGAATTGTCGTTTTTATTATCTTAACTCAGCCTGGCCATGAACAATTGGTGTTTTTCCAATTGTTTAGATCTGATATTATTTGTGTGACAAGTATTTTGTAATTGTGTTCATATAGTTGTTGGGTTTATTTGGCAGGTAGACCCCCCTCCCCAAGTACTTTATTTTGTCTACAATGGAATGGAATTTCCCTTTCTATCTCTTGCTGATGGACTTTGTCAAAAATATGTAGAAAAACTGATGATTTGTATTGGTTTGTTTTATAACATTCCACCTTGCTAAATTGTGAATTGTTTCCAGTAGGTTTTTGAATGTTTTTTTAGGATTCTCAAAGTATGTAATCAGATGATAGTGTTATTCCTTATTGTCTATTCTTTTTGTTTTTCTTTTCTTATTGCTAAAGCCAACATTTCTAGTATAATGTCTAACAATAGTGGGGATAATGGGCATCCTTGTTTTACACCTTACTTTAATGGGAATGCAGCCTTATAAATAAATAAACACACACACATACACACACACACACACACACACACATACACACACACACACACACACACACACACATATATATATATATATATATATATATATATATATATATATATATGTATACATATACTAGATAAATTATAGATAAATACTGCTTATTATTTTAAGGAAAGCTCCTTTTATCCTTATGCTCTCTAGTGTTTTTAATAGGAATTTGTGTTGTATTTTGTCAAATGCTTTTTCTGCATTTATTGGGATTATCATATAATTTTGATTGGTATTGTTATTGAAATGGTCAATTATGGTAATAGTTTTCCTGAACTTGAACCAGTGCCACATTCTTGGTTTAAATCATTCTTGGTCATAGTGTATTCTTCTGCTGATAAATTGCTGTAATATCTTTGCTAATATTTTATTTAAAATTTTTGCTTCAATATTCATTAGGGAGATTGGTCTGTAATTTTCTTTCTCTGCATATGTTTTGTAAATAACAAGCTTTAATAAAAATAAAAAGAAAGAAAATCAATAAATAAATAAGATGGGCTTATTTAAATATTTTATTTCCTCTTCTGTTAACCTGGCCAATTTATATTTTTATAAATCTTCATCCTTTTTGGTTAGATTGTCAAATTTTCTGCCATAAAGTTGGGCAAAATAACTCCTAATTGTTGCTTAAATTTCTTTTTCATTGTTGTTAAGTTCACTCCATTCAACTTTGTTGGCCTCAGACACTTAACACTTCCTAGTTGTGTGACCCTGGATGAGTCACTTAACTCCAATTGCCTCAGCAAAAAAATAAAAAATAAAACATGGAATTAATGAAAAAAAATCAAATGAAGGTTGCCTAGCTGTACCTGATCTAAAACTATATTATAAAGCAGCAGTTACCCAAACCATTTGGTATTGGCTACGAAATAGATTAGTTGATCAATGGAATAGGTTAGGTTCACAAGACAAAATAGTCAATAACTATAGCAATCTAGTGTTTGACAAACCCAGAGATCCTAACTTTTGGGATAAGAATTCACTATTTGACAAAAACTGCTGGGAAAACTGGAAATTAGTATGGCAGAAATTAGGCATGTACCCACACTTAAAACCATATACCAAGATAAGATCAAAGTGGGTCCAGGATTTAGGCATAAAGAAGGAGATCATAAATAAATTAGAGGAACACAGGATTGCTTATCTCTCAGACTTGTGGAGGAGGAAGGAATTTGTGACTGAAGAAGAACTAGAGATCATTATTGATCACAAAATAGAAAAAAATTGATTACATCAAATGAAAAAGCCTTTGTATAAACAAAACCAATGCAAAAAAAATAGAAGGAAAGACAACTCTGAGATACTACTACACACCTATCAGATTGGCTAAGATGACAGGAAAAAATAATGATAAATGTTGGAGGGGATGCGGGAAAACTGGGACACTGATGGTTGTGAAAGAATCCAACCATTTTGGAGAGCACTCTGGAATTATGCCCAAAAAGTTATCAAACTGTGCATACCCATTGATCCAGCAGTGCTACTATTGGGCATATATCCCCAAAAATACTAAAGAAAGAAAAGGGACCTGTATGTGCCAAAATGTTTGTGGCAGTCCTTTTTGTAGTGGCTAGAAACTGGAGGATGAATGGATGTCCATCAATTGGAGAATGGTTGGGTAAATTGTGGTATATGAATGTTATGGAATATTGTTGTTCTGTAAGAAATGACCAGCAGGATGAATACAGAGAGGCTTGGAGAGACTTACATGAATTGATGCTAAATGAAATGAGTAGAACCAGGAGATCACTATACACTTCAACAATGATACTATACGAGGATGTATTCTGATTGAAGTGGATATATTCGATAAAGAGAAGATCTAATTCAGTTCCAATTGATCAAGATGGACAGAATCAGCCACACCCAAAAAAGGAACACTGGGAAATGAGTGTAAACTGTTTGCACTTTTGTTTTTCTTCCCAGGTTATTTTTACCTTCTAAATCTAATTCTTCCTGTGGAACAAGAGAACTGTTCGATTCTGCACACATATATTGTATCTAGAATATACTCTAATATAATTAACATGTATAAGACTACTTGTCCTCTAGGGGAGGGGGTGGAGGGAAGGACAGGAAAAGTCAGAACAGAAGTGAGTGCATGTGATAACGTTGTAAAAAATTACCCAGGCATATGTTTTGTCAATAAAAGTTATAATTTATAAAAAAGAAGTAGATTATTTAATTTCCTATTGGTTTTTAGCCTGTCTTTCCCTGACCTTTTATTGAATATGATTTTTATTGCACTGTGGTCTGAAAAGAAATCATTTACCATTTATGCTTGTTTTGCATTTGATTATGAGGTTTTATGCCCTAATATGTGGTCAATTTTTGTGTAGGTGCAATGTACTTCCAAGAAAAAAGTGTGTTCCTTTTTGTATCTATTTAGTTTTCTCCAGAACTCTATCATATGCAGGTTTTCTAGGACCCTATTAACCTCTTTAGTTTCTTTATTATTTATTTTATGATTAAATTTGTCTGATTCTGAGAAGGGAAAGTTGAGGTCCCCCACTAGAATAGTTTTGCTACATATTTCTTCCTGTAACTGGCTTAAAATCTTCTCTAAGAATTTTCTTGTTCTACCACTTGGCGTATACACATTTAGTATAATTACTATTTCAGTATTTACTGCACCCTTTGTCAAGAAGTATTTCTCTCCTTATCTTTTTGAATAAGATCTGTTTTTACTTTTGCTTTATCTGAGATCAGAATTGCTATCCCTGCTTTTTTTTTTTACATCAGCTGAAGAACAATACATTCTGTTCCAGTCTTTTATTTTTACTCTCTATGTCAAATGTGTTTCTTGTAGACAACATATTGTAGGATTCTGTTTTTTAATACACTGCTATTTGCTTCCGTTTTGTGAGAGAGTTCATCCCAGTCACATTAACAGTTATGATTACCAGTTCTGTATTTCCTTTCATCCTATTTTCTCTTCTGTATATACTTTTGTTCTCTTTTCACTGTCCTTAGAGCTGTGGTTTTTTTTTACCCACCCCCACCCACTACCTTATCTCCTATCACTCTTTCCCCTTCTCTTAGTAATGTTTTTTTTTTTTAAACCCACTCCTCCCAGTATTTATCTTCTATCAATCCTTTACCCTTCTCTTACCTTTTCCCCTACTGTATCTGCTCTCCCTTCTTTTCTGAATATGGCATTCAGGCTCTCCAAAACTTTATTATAGAAGTTTCCAGGTCCTGGGTAATCCTGACTGCTGCACTTTGATATTTGAATTATTTATGTTTGACAGTTTCCAATATTTTTTCCTTGAGATTATAGTTTTGGGATTTCCCAACTACATTCCTTAGGATTTTCCTTGTGAGATCTCTTTCCAGAGGTAATTGATGGTTTCTCTCAATTAGTATTTCCTCCTGTATCTCTAGCATATTGGGGCAGTTTTCCTTAATGACCTCTAGTAGAATGCCTTATCTAGGCTTTTTTTTTTTTTTTTTTTTTGGTCATGCTTTCAGGTAGGCTAATAATTTAAAATTTTTCTCTTATAGACCTATTTTCCAGATCCACTACTTTGTCAATAAGGTATTTCACATTTTCTTACTTTTTTTATTCTTTTTAGTTTGTTGGACTGATTCTTGCTATTTCACAAAGTTATTAACTTTCATTTGCCCTGTTCTAGTTTTCCTTTCTTTCTTTCTTTTTGCTAAGGCAATTGGGGTTAAGTGACTTACCCAGAGTCACAAAGTTAGTAAGTATTAAGTGTCTGAGGCTGAATTTGAACTTAGTCCTCCTGATTTCAGGACCAGGGCTCTATCTACTGTGCCATCTAGCTGCCCCTTCTGTTCTAGTTTTTAATGTGTGATTTTCTTCAGTTCTCTTTTGTATCTCTTTTTCCATTTGATGTATTCTACTATTTAAGTAGTTCTTTTCTTCAGACAATTTTTCCTTTATTTTTCAAACTGTTGTCTCTCGCATGCAAATCTTTCATTTCCTTTCTAATTTTTTCTTGGCTTTTGAAGTCTTTTATGAGGATTTCTGAGAAATCTTTTTGGGCTTGAGACCAATTTATTTTACTCTTTGAGATTTCTTCTGTGGACATTCTGCCCTTCTCTGAGTTTGTGTTTTGGTTTATCCTGTCACTATAGTAGCTTTTTATGGTCAAGGTTCTTTTCTGTTCTCAATCATTTTCTGTCCTTTTCATTTTGTATTTCTTCTTTTTTATTTTTAAGGTGGAGTTCTGCTCCTGGGTAAAGGTAGTGCTGTTCCAAGCTTCCTGTGCAGCTCTGAGCCTTGGCTTTGAGCACAGGAGGCCCTTGTGTTTATAGAGGGTAGCTTTGCTTACTTTGTTCAGGAAAGAGACTGTTTTCCCAGAGTTTGCCTTCTGATTTGGGACTGGAAGCTGCCTCACTGATTTGATCCTCTCCTGAATCAGTACTGATGGTCTTAGTTGCTAAAGTCCATCTGACCTGGACTGAATTCTTTTCACCCCAGTGAGACTGACCTTTCTTGAAATTTTATCTATCTGTCTTGAGCTGAAGAGTGGTTTCATTCCATCAGATTCTGTTCAAAGGTTTCATGTGGTTTTCAAGGGAAACTAGGAGAGCTTGAGCAGCTTCCTTATTTTACTCCACCATCTTGGCTCTATCCACAGAACTCTACATTCTACACTTGGAATACTACCGGCAGTTTCTTATATTTTATACACATAATATCTTGTAAAACATATTTCTATATTAGTCACAGTTTGAAAGAAAAACATATAAAAGAGGAAAAAAACAAGAAAAATAAGGCAAGTGAAAAAATGCTTCAATCTGCAGACTTCATCAGTTCTTTATCTGAATATGGATAGCATTTTCTTTTGTACGTCCTTTGGACTTATCTTGGATCATTGTGTTGATCATTATTGAACTGAGTCATTCATAATTTATCATCAGATAATATAGCTGATATTGTATACAATGTTTTCCTAGTTCTGCTCATTTCTTTTTGCATTAGTTCATGCATGTTCCTCCAAGTTTTTCTAAAATTTACCTACTTCATCACTTCTTATTGCACAATAGTATTCGTTGACATTCATATGCCAAGCTTTCAGCCATTCTCCAATTAATGGTAATTCTTTCAATCTCCAAGTTTTTACAAAGGGAATTGAGGGAATTTCTATGAATATTTTTGTACACACTTTCCCCCTTTTAAGGGTCTCTTTGGTATTTGGACCTAGATATGATATTCATGGTAAAAAGGATATGGAATGCTTGGTTGCCCTTTGAGCAGAGTTCCAAATTTTTCTCCAGAATAGTTGGATCAGTTCATAACTCCACAAAAAGTACATTTGGGTCCCAATTTTCCCATATCCTCTCCAACATTTATCATTTTTCTTTTTTGTATATTAGCCAATCTGATAGGTATGCTGGTATCTCAGAGTTGTTTTAATTTGTATTTCTCTAATCAAAAGTGACTTAAAATACTTCTTCATATTCCTATAGATAACTTTTATTTCTTCATCTGAAAATTTCCTGTTCATATCTTTTGACTATTTATCATATAGGGAATGTCTTGTATTCTTATAAATTTGACTCCATTCTAAAATATTTCTGGGAAATGAGGCCTTTCCTTTTAATCTTGATTGCACTGGTTTTGGTTTTACAAATGTCTTTTAACTTAATGTTATCAAAATAATCTGTTTTGCATTTTTAATGCTCTCCACCTCTTTTTTGGTCATGAATTCTTTCCCTCCCCATAGACCTAACAAGTAGACTATTCCTTGATCTTCTAATTTGATTATTATTGTGTCACTTTTTATTTCTAACTCATGCACCTATTTTGACCTTATCTTCCTATATAGTGTCAGGTATTAGTCTATATGTAGATCTATAGGTCTTTACTTATGCCTAAAGCTCAACAGTTTTGTCAAATAGTTAGTTCTTAACTCGGAAGCTGGGGTCTTTCAGTTTACCAAACAATGTTTTATTATGATCATTGACCACTGTATTTTATGTACTAAATCTATTCCACTGATCCATCACTCAGTTTCTAAGTCAGTGCTTCTGATTACAGCTTTATAATATAGTTTTAGAACTCGTATTGTTAGGTCATCTTCCTTTAGATTTTTGTTTCATTAATCCCTATGATATTCTTGACCTTTTGTTCGTCCAATGAATTTTTTGTTACTTTTTCTAGCTCTATGAGATAATTTTTGGCATGGTTAGTATGATACTGAATAAGTAACTTGGGTTAAGCAGGACAGTTATTTTTATTCTGCTAGTTTTGCCTACTCACAAGCAATTGATATTCTCCCAACTATTTATATATGTATTAATGTAGTTTCTTTCCTTATTTCTATTAATTAGGTCTATTTTTGCTTTTACTTTGTATGAGATCAGGTTTGCTTACACTGATTTTGTTTTTCAATTCAGCTGAAGCACAATAGATTCTATGTCAGCCCTTTACCTTTATTTCGTGTGTTTGTCTCTGCTTCAAGTGTGTTTCTGGTAAATAACATTTTGTAGGATTCTTTTTTTTTTTTTATCCATTCTGCTATCCAATTTTATTTTCTGGGAGAGTTCATCCCATTAACATTCACAGTTATAATTACTACCTGTTTATTTCCTTCTATCCGATTCTTTCTCCTATTTGTTCTTTTTTCCTTTTACCCTTTCCGTCCCCATTAGAATTTTGTTTCTGTCTACTACCTCCTTTTATCCACCCTCTCTTCTATTAAAGCCCACCTTCCCCTTTTACTTGTTTTCTTACCATCCCACTTCCCTGTCAGATAAGATGGATTTCTATATTCAACTTATTTTGTATATTATTTCCTTCTTGAGCCAATACTGATGAGAGTAAAGTTCAAGTGATGCTCATGACATTTTCCTCTCCTGTAATAGACCTTTTGTGCCTCTTCATGTGAAATAATTTGTACCATTCTGCCTCTTTCGTTCTTCTGCACACAGTATTTATTCTAAATTCTCTATTATTTTGTTGTCAGATTTGCTTTTTTTTTCTTTTATGGACTCCAATTTTGACTATGTTCTTTTGATTCTTTGACATTTTTACTTTTTTGTTGTTCTTCTGAAGTTGTTCCCTTATCACTTCAGAGGATTTTATAGAATTTTATAATTTTACTTTTTTAGAGGATTTTTGATTCATTTTTTGTTGCCAAGCAATTATTCATAGATGTCTCTCATCTTCAATTGTTTTATTTCTCTTTCTCAGTCACTTTTTCCTCTGTATATCATTCATTCTGTTTGTTTTTCTGATACTCTTCATGACAAAATGCTTTTTGCCACCCATTTTTCCCTTTTCTAGGTGCAGAATTCTTATTTTCTCTGTTCTTTTAAGTATACTGGAAGATTTAGAACATTTCCATATTTTCTTTCCTTTAAGATTGGTGAAGTTCTTTATTGCCCTCAGAGGTTAGAATGACCCTATGGATGACTGCCATCTAGAGACTTCTTTAGGCTGCTGTTGATTTCCTTATTTCTTGACTCCCAATCCTATCTTCCTAGTCCCCTCTCTACTATTAAGTTTCTGAAGTACTTAAGACAACTCTGGAGGCTGATCACAAAGGAGTTTTCTTGAAAATTGTTAAAGAGAAATTCTGAGAAGTTTTTGCATTTGCTTTTCTACCACTATTCAAATAATGAGAAAGCTTAGTTTGTTTCCTGAAGAATTTTGTGGGTAATTCTCCCCTCTTATGTCAAACACCATCATATTTGATGAAAAAAAAAGACTAGGAATAACCTGAAGGGACTGCTGTGTATTCTCAAAGAATTCAGCAAACATCTTCTATTTTTAAGAGACACAATTCCATTTATATGAAAGATTGTTTCAAACCACTAATAAAAAGTTATATGAAAATCAAAATAACTTTGAAGTTTCATCTAACACTCATCAAATTGACAAAGATGACAAAGGATGGGCAAAATAAGGGGGTGTATGGACAATGGAAAGACTGACATTCTGATACAAATATTGGAGAAGCTGTAAATTCATCCAACAATCCTAGGAAACAAAATACCTAAAGAGAGTACCTAAAATGTCCAGACTCAGAAATCATATATGTATATGTGATTCCAAGGAAGTCATAATAAAAAGAAATATTTATATATACCTAGATACTTGGCAAAATGGCAACATTTGTATAATAGAAAAGTCTTGGAAATAAAATCAATATCTATTAATTGAAAAATTATGAAAGAGTGTGATAATGAAGATAATCAAATACTCTTGAAATGTTAAACAAAAAGCAATGAATATGAAAAATGTAATGCATGGGAAGACATTTATAAATAAATGCAAAGTGAAATAAGCAGAACAGGAAAAATTAGACACATAGACTAAAGTAGTTGAAAGAACAACAAAAAATGAAAACTATTATAGCACAATAAGCTTGATTCCAAAGGAGGAATATGAGAATGTACGTCACTCCCTTTTTTGTAGAGGCAGTATGCATTGAGTATGGAACACTGGATTCAATGTCAAATTTGCCCATTAGTCTTATGGAACTTTATTTATTATTTTCCCTTTTAAATAATTCCTTATGATAACAGAAGGAAATATTGGGAAATGAGGAGGCAAAAAACAAACAAACAAAAAAGGATAAGGATATTTTTTTTCTTGAATCAAGAAGTACAAAACAAAAATGAGTTATAAGGAGCTATTTGGCTGTCCTTGATTAATTCAAGTTATCTAATTTAGATGAAATTCATCTTCAGATATCAAAAGGATAGGCTATGATGAGTCCATTAAGCAACAGATAAAAGATCGGAAAGACCAGGAGGGTGTTATAAAATTATAAAAGGGTAAAAGTGACAATCTTCCAAAAAAATTAAGAAAACTTAATCTCCCAGGACATTGATTCCCAAGGAACTTCTAGGACAAATTATAAAGGACATAATTAATGAAAGTACAGTAAAGAAACCAACATAGTTTCATCAAGATCAGAGCTTATCAGACTAGTCTTAATTCCTTGTTGGTGGATTGCTAATAAGATAAATCTCATCTTTTGATGAACTAGTTCTCCTTCCATAGATCTTCTATGGATTATATATACAGAGATTTTCCTTTGGTTCACTAAGCCTAGGGAAGTCATTTCAGTAAAAATAGGAAAGAAATAATGTCTTCTCTTTTTTTTCCAGAAACTCAAAGGGAGTGTGATTGAAAAGTTATGATATTTCTTCATTTAATTTAATTAAAATGTAATGTTACTAAGTAAGTTAAAGTAGTAGTGTTGACATTCAGTTTCATTTATAATATATCATTTAATTATTAAAAAGTTATATCAAATTTAAATAACTTTTGTCTTTTATGTTAATCAACAAATATTAATAATAGCAATATTAACATGTTGAAGTCCTCTAAATCTTTTTATTGTAACACAGGTTGCCACTGATCTATTTCTTTAAAATTAGATAGTGGCACACAGTTTGTCTGTTGTCATAAAAAAATTCTAGTTCTCAGTTTCAATATTCTGTATTTTTTCCTTTGGCAAAAGTTAATACTTGGCAGAAAATGAAGAGGAAAGGGTAGAACTGGAATGTCCAGAATTAGATGGGAATGAATGCAACTGTCCAAATGAGGTACACAGACAGAAGATGTATACTTTGATCTGAGATGGCTACCACACCCAGTCCTTCATCATGTTCTCCTTGGATTATTCTAATGTGTTTTCCTAGCTCTGCCTCAGTTTCTTCCAAGGAAACTGACCTGCTTTCTTTCTTCCAACAAGACATCACATCTCTCAGGTCTTAGAATTTTTTCTGACTCTCCCCATTCAAAGTCTTGAATGCCTACAATGCCCTCCCTCCTTATCTCTGCCTCCTTTAATTCAAAATTTTTAATTTTTACAGGAAGCCTTTCCCTTAGTAAATGTTTTGACAGACTGTAACTTTGCCAGTTATATGGAGGATGAATGTGTGTGTGTGTGTGTGTGTGTGTGTGTGTGTGTGTGTGTGTTTGGCTGAGAGCCTTAAAACAAGGGGGACAAGTGGGAGGGCTTGTCCAGTTGAGAAGTAGGCTTGAATTAGAGTGTTACTTGTATGACTATAAGGGAGAAAAGAGACATTGAAGATACTGTGGAAGTTAGAAAATCTTGCTGATGGATACTTTCAGGAGAGGGAAGGAATGGGAGTAAAGAATAATGATATGGATGTTGTCAATTGCAATGACTATCAATTGCAATTCCCAGAAGTAGGAATGCTTGGAATAGAGACATTTGTTTGTTTTATCTTTGGGTAGGGAGAGAGACATGGAAAAAGGGAGCAAGTTCTGTTTTGAACCTATAGAGTTTGAAATGTCTATGAAGTATCCAATTCTCCAGGATTATAGCTCTGAAGAACTCTAAGGGATATTATATGTGATCAATATATGGATCTGAGAGTGATCTGTATTGAAGTGGGAAGTGATGTAATCCCTGTGAGAGAGTATAGAAAGATGAGAGGAGAAAGCTCAAGGCAACACAGTCACTAAACAGATCATAAATAATGATCATGTAAAGGGGATTAAGAAAGGGACATCACATATGTAAGAGAATCAAGAGAGATTAGTATGGCAAAAATCCAAAGGAGTACGCAATGTTAAAGCTGCAGAGAGGTCCAAAAGAATAAGTGCAGAGAATTTGGATTTGGAAATTAGTAACTCATTGTTAACTTTGAAGAGAGAAGTTTCAGGAGAGAGATGAAATCAAAAGCCAGATTTCAAGGTCCTGAGAAATGGTTAAATAGGGGTGAAAATGGAGACAGCAACTATAGACAGCCTTTATCTAGCAGTTTATCTCAGTAAGGAAAGAGAGATATAGGATGATACTTTGAGATTTTGGCATGGCCAAATCAATGTTTTTGAAGGATAGAATAGACTTGGCATGTAGAGAAAGTGATCAAATATTAAGAACTAAAAAGAGATTAATATTATAATATTGTATTAAAGAAGATCAGAAATATAACAAAGTTATATTTGAAGCAAATTGGCCTTGCGTAGTAGGTTTTGTAGAGTTCAAAAAATAGGAATACAAGTTGGAATTGATATTTTCCTGTTTACCTTTTTTCTGGAAGTGAGAAAATCTTGAATCTTTCCTTATTTTAAATATTTTAAGAATGGATGCAATTGGTTTTAATTAACTATGCATATTTATAATAAGATTTTGTTTTTAAAATTTCCATTGTAATTGGTAGGGTAGGAGAAATGGAAAACAAGCTCATTCTGTTTTTAATAGAGAGTTGGGGGCAGAGATGTGTTGGCAAATATTTGACAATTGACTCTCAAAAAAATGAATTTGTGGATACACATCTATATTCTAATCTGCATTTTAAAAGTTTTCTGCATTGCTTTCTCACATCTTGATATTTAAGAAAGTAAGTCAAGTCTTTATTTTTTTTTATTTTTATTTTTTTGCTGAGGCATTTGGGGTTAAGTGACTTGCCCAGGGTCACACAGCTAGGAAGTGTCAAATGTCTGAGGCCAGATTTGAACCCAGGTCCTTCTGACTTGAGGGTTGGTGCTCTATCCACTGTCCCTCAAGCCTTTATTTGTAGCATTTGCAAATCTCAAATGTATAAATAGTCGCACTTAAAGGTTAACAGTCACCTCCCTAAATTGGATATGACCTCGATCCAGCAGAAAGGGGTGTGGGAGAAGAAGAGGAGAATGCTACAGATGTGGGATATCACATCCTTTTTCGGAAGAGATTATTTTACTATTAATTTTACTCAATTACTTTATTTTGTTACAAGATACCTCACAGAGTAAGGGATAATCCGTAAATATTTGTAATATAAAAATAAAACATCAATAAAACTCTTAAAAATGATCTGCTAATAAGCTGCAAATTATGTCACTCCAGCACAGCCCTTTCCTCTATGACTTTTTTGCCTAGTCCAACTACTCTTTTAACATTTGCTTTTTTTTATTAAAACTTTATACTGGAGAAATCAATAAAATTGAAAGTAAAAAAACTATTGAATTAATAAATAAAACCAAGAGTTGGTTTTATGAAAAAGCCAATAAAATAGATAAACCTTTGGTAAATTTGATCAAAAAAAAGAAAGAGGAAAATCAAATTGATAGTCTTACAAATGAAAAGGGGGATCTTTCCACCAATGAAGAGGAAATTAGAGAAATAATGAGTTACTTTGCCCAACTTTATGCCAATAAATTTGATAACTTAAGTGAAATGGATGACTTTCTCCAAAAATATAGGCTCCCTAGATTAACAGAGGAGGAGATAAATTGCTTAAATAGTCCCATTTCAGAAAAAGAAATAGAACAAGCTATTAATCAACTCCCCAGGAAAAAATCCCCAGGGCCAGATGGATTCACATGTGAATTCTACCAAACATTTAAAGAACAATTAGCCCCAATGTTATATAAATTATTTGAAAAAATAGGGGATGAAGGAGTCCTACCAAACTCCTTTTATGACACAGACATGGTACTGATACCTAAACCTGGTAGATCGAAAACTGAGAAAGAAAATTATAGACCAATTTCCTTAATGAATATTGATGCTAAAATCTTAAATAAGATATTAGCAAAAAGACTTCAGAAAATCATCCCCAGGATAATACACTATGATCAAGTAGGATTTATTCCAGGAATGCAGGGCTGGTTTAATATTAGGAAAACTATTAATATAATTGACCATATTAATAATCAAATTAATAAGAACCATATGATCATCTCAATAGATGCAGAAAAAGCATTTGACAAAATCCAACATCCATTCCTACTAAAAACTCTTGAGAGTATAGGAATAAATGGATTATTCCTTAGAATAATCAGGAGTATATATTTAAGACCGTCAGTAAGCATAATATGCAATAGAAATAAACTGCAACCTTTCCCAGTAAGATCAGGAGTGAAACAAGGTTGCCCACTATCACCATTACTATTCAATATAGTACTAGAAACGCTAGCCTCGGCAATAAGAGCCGAGAAAGAGATTCAAGGAATTAGAGTAGGAAATGAGGAAATTAAACTATCACTTTTTGCAGATGACATGATGGTATACTTAGAGAACCCCAAAGACTCTGCTAAAAAGCTACTAGAAATAATTCAAAATTTCAGCAAAGTGGCAGGATACAAAATAAATCCACATAAATCCTCGGCATTTTTATATATCACTAACAAAATGCAACAGCAAGAGATACAAAGAGAAATTCCATTCCAAACAAATGTTGAGAGTATAAAATATTTGGGAATCCATCTACCAAAGAAAAGTCAGGAATTATATGAGAAAAATTACAAAACACTTGCCACAAAAATAAAATCAGATTTAAATAATTGGAAAGACATTCAGTGCTCTTGGATAGGCCGAGCGAATATAATAAAGATGACAATACTCCCCAAACTAATCTATTTATTTAGTGCTATACCAATCAGACTCCCAAGAAACTATTTTAATGACCTAGAAAAAATAACAACAAAATTCATATGGAAGAATAAAAGGTCAAGAATTGCAAGGGAACTAATGAAAAAAAAACTCAGAGGAAGGTGGTCTAAGTGTACCTGATCTAAAGCTATATTATATAGCAGCAGTAACCAAAACCATTTGGTATTGGCTACGAAATAGACCGGTAGATCAGTGGAACAGATTAGATACAAAGGACAAAAAAGGGTACATCTATAGCAATCTAATCTTTGACAAACCCAAAGATTCCAACATTAGGGATAAAAATTCATTATTCGGAAAAAACTGTTGGGAAAACTGGAAATTAGTATGGCAGAAATTAGATATGGATCCACACTTAACACCATATACCAAGATAAGATCAAAATGGGTCCATGATTTAGGCATAAAGAGGGAGATAATAAATAGATTAGAGGAACAGAGGATAATCTACCTCTCAGACTTGTGGAGGAGGAAGGAATTTATGACCAGAGGAGAACTAGAGATCATTATTGATCACAAAATAGAAGATTTTGATTACATCAAACTAAAAAGTTTCTGTACAAATAATACTAATGCAAACAAGATTAGAAGGGAAGTAACAAATTGGGAAAATATTTTTAAAAACAAAGGTTCTGACAAAGGTCTCATTTCCAAAATATATAGAGAACTGACCATAATTTATAAGAAACCGAACCATTCTCCAATTGATAAATGCTCAAAGGATATGAACAGACAATTCTCAGAGGAAGAAATTGAAACTATATCCACTCACATGAAAGAGTGTTCCAAATCACTACTGATCAGAGAAATGCAAATTAAGACCACTCTGAGATACCACTACACACCTGTCAGATTGGCTAAGATGACAGGAACAAATAATGACAAATGTTGGAGGGGATGTGGGGAAATTGGGACACTAATACATTGCTGGTGGAGTTGTGAAAGAATCCAGCCATTCTGGAGAGCAATCTGGAATTATGCCCAAAAAGTTATCAAACTGTGCATACCCTTTGACCCAGCAGCGCTACTACTGGGATTATATCCCAAAGAAATACTAAAGAGCGGAAAGAGACATATATGTGCCAAAATGTTTGTGGCAGCTCTTTTTGTTGTAGCTAGAAACTGGAAGATGAATGGATGTCCATCAGCTGGAGAATGGTTGGGTAAATTGTGGTATATGAAGGTTATGGAATATTATTGCTCGGTAAGAAATGACCAGCAGGAGGAATATAGAGAGGCCTGGAGAGACTTAAATCAACTGATGCTGAGCGAAATGAGCAGAACCAGAAGATCACTGTACACTTCAACAACAATACTGTATGGGGATGTATTCTGATGGAAGTGGAAATCTTCAACATAAAGAAGATCCAACTCACTTCCAGTTGATCAATGATGGACAGGGGTAGCTGCACCCAGAGAAGAAACACTGGGAGGGGAATGAAAATTGTTAGCACTAATATCTGTCTGCCCAGGTTGCATGTACCTTCGGATTCTAATGTTTATTGTGCAACAAGAAAATGATATTCACACACATGTATTGTACCTAGACTATATTGTAACACATGTAAAATGTATGGTATTGCCTGTCGTCGGGGGGAGGGAATAGAGGGAGGGGGGTAATTTGGAAAAATGAATACAAGGGATAATATTATAATATATATATATATATAATAAAAAAAAAAACTTTTTACTTTGAAAACATATGCATGGATAATTTTCAACATTACCCCCTTGCAAAACTGTGTCCTCCAAACTTTTTCCATCCCTTCCCCCCAACCCCTCCTTTAGATGGCAAGTAATACAATATGTTAACATATATAATTCTTCTATATATATTTCCAAAATTATCATGTTGCAGAAGAGAAATCAGATTTAAAATGGGAAAAATAATGAGAAAGAAAGCAAAATAATGAGAAAGAAAAAACCAAGAAAGAAAACAAAAATAATGACAAAAAAAGTAAAAATACCATATTGTGATCCACATTCAGTTCCCACAGTTGTTTTTCTGGGTGCAGATGGTTCTCTTTATCACAAAACTGTTGAAACTGGCTTGAATCATCTCATTGTTGAAAAGAGCCACATCCACGAGAATTGATCACCATATAATCTTGCTATGTACAACAATTTCCTGGTTCTGCTCATTTTACTTAGTATCAATTCATATAAGTCTCTCCAGACTTCTCTGAAATCATCCTGCGGATTTTTTTTTTTTTTTTACAGAACAATAATATTCAATAATGTTCTTATACCATAACTTATTCAGTCATTCTCCAACTGATGGCATTCAATCAGTTTCCAGTTTCTTGCTACTTCAAAAAGGTCTGCAATAAATACTTTTGCACAGGTGGGTCCCTTTCACTCCTTTATAATCTCTTTGGGATACAAACGCAGTAAAAACATGGTTGGCTCAAAAGGTATGGACAGTTTGATAGTCCTTTGGGCATAGTTCCAAATTGCTCTCCAGAATGGTTGAATCACTTCATAGCTCCACCAACAATGTAATAGTGTCCCAGTTTTCACACATCCCCTCCAATATTCATCTTTATCTTTTCCTGTCATCTTAGCCAATATGAGAGGTGTGTAGTTGTGCCTTAGAATTGTTTTAATTTGCATTTATCTGATCAATAGTGGTTTAGAACACACTTTCATATGACGAGAAATGGTTTCAATTTCTTCATCTGAAAATTGTCTGTTCATATCCTTTGACCATTTATCAATTGGAGAATGGCTTGAATTCTTATAAATTTGACTCAATTCTCTATATGTTTTGGAAATGAGACCTTTATCAGAAACCTTGAATGTAAAATTTTCTTCTAATTTAGTGTTTTCCTTCTAATCTTGTCTGCGTTGGTTTTGTTTGTATAGTACTCTTTAATTTAATATAATCAAAATTATCTATTTTGTATTCAATAATGTACTACAGTGCTTCTTTGGTTCCAAATCCCTTCCTTCTCCACAGATCTGAGAGTAAACTTTCCTTTGTTTTTAAAATTATTTTATAATATCACTCACTATGTCTAAATCATGAACCCATTTCAAACTGATCTTGGTATAGATGTTAGATGTGAGTCAACATCTAGTTTCTGCCAGACTAATTTCCAATTTTCCCAGCAGTTTTTGTCAAATAGTAAATTTTTATCCCAAAAGCTGGGGTCTTTGGATCTCTCAAACACTAGATTACTATAGTCATTGACTATTTTGTCATGTAAACTTAACCTATTCCACTGATTAATTACTCTATTCCTTAGCTACTACCAAATAGTTTTGATGACTACTGATTTCTGATATAGTTTTAAGTCTGGTCCAGCTAGGCCACCTTCATTTTCATCTTTTTCATTTATTCCCTTGAAATCCTTGGCCTTTTGTTTTTCCAGCTGAATTTTGTTATTATTTTTCTAGGTCATTAACATAGTTTCTTGGAAGTCTGATTAGTATGGCACTGAAGAAGTAAATTAATCTAGGTAGTACTGTCATTTTTATATTAACTCCGTCTATCCCTGAGCACTTGATAGTTTTTCAATTGTTTAGATTTGACTTTATTTGTGTAGTTTTTGTTTTGTTTTGTTTTGTTTTTAGTTTTGTTCACATAGTTCCTGACTTTGCCTTGGCAGATAGATATTTTCTATTATCCACAGTTATTATAAATGGAATTTCTCATTGTATCTCTTGCTGCTAGACTTTGTTGGTAATATATAAAAATGCTAAAAATTTATGTGTATTTATTTTGTATCCTGCAACTTTGCTAAAGTTGTAAATTGTTTCTAGTAGTTTTTTAGTTGATTCTCTAGAATTCTCCAAGTATGTCATCATATCACTTGCAAAGCATGATGATCTGATTCCTGTAGAGGGCCACAGATAGTAGGGAATCCTGGGCAAGGTATAAAGTCCTTTAGTCCAGTAAGGAATTCTACTGACAGTGTCTGGTTTGGCTCTCCATCCTCCTAAGGGCATCTAAACCTTCCTGAGAAGTTAGAGGGCATGACAATCTGTGTTGTACTTGAAACAGAATATGCAGACATGGTAAGGAAACATCTTCTCACAATTGCAAGTTATTTATATGGTCCTGCAGGCACAGTATCCTATAGTTAGTGCTTGCACAGTATCCTATGGTTATGTAAGTGTAGTGTGTAAGCACAGGGTATATAAGGCTAAGGATTTTTTTTTTGAATAAACGGACTTCTACTTGACCATCCTTGTGAGTTCTTCCTCATCACTTCTCACCCAACATCAGGACTTGGGCTGGTACTGAAGTCATCACTTAAGGAGGTCTGGACAGGATTCCTCATTACCTACTCTAATTCCTTTAATTTCTTTTTCTTCTCTTATTGCCAAAGCTAACATGTCTAATACAATATTGAATAGTAATGGTTATTGTGGGCAAACTTGTTTCACTCCAGATCTTACTGGGAATGGTTCTAATTTATCCCCATTACATATGATGCTTGCTGATGGTCTTGAATAGAAGCTATTGATCAGTTTAAGGAAAACTCCATTTATTCCTATTCTTTCTAGTGTTTTTAATAGGAATAGGTACTGGATTTCGGCAAATGCTTTTTCTGCATACATTGAAATAATCAGAAAGGCAGAGCCAAAATGGTGGAGAGCAGACATGACTTTCTGTGACCTCCTCTGACCTTTTCTCAAACCAACAGCAGATTAAGCCTCTAAACTGGTTTTGGAGTCAAAGAACACACAAATATTTGAAGTACAACACATTCCCAGAAGAAGATACCTTGGGATAACTTCAGAATAGGTCTGTTTCAAATAGACAGGGGGACAATCTGCAGAGCCCAGACAGGGAGCTAGCACAGGGAGCCAAGGGCAAGCTGAGGGTGGGAAGTCAGAATGTTGCAGCTTCCAGGCACTTGGGAATCTTATGTGAGCCTCTTAGGCTCTATCCTTATTGCAAGCAGGTGGTTTGGTAGATTTGCTACAAAAGGCAAATTGTAAACTATTGAGCCCTGGAAGAAGAATTACCCAGCACCAGAAATCAATCAGCAGAACTTCCCCAGGGCAAACTAAAGCAGCTGTTGCTCCTTTTAAGAGTAGACCTCAACCCTTTAAAAAATGATGAACAAAAAAACAAAAGAATTTTCGCCATAGACAGCTTTTTATGGAGAGAAAGAAGAACAGACCTCAAGTCCTAAGATTCCTAAAGGCAAATCAACTCCAGATGAAGCCCCAAAGGTATGTATGAGCTGATCCTCATTTCACAAAACTTTCTGCATAAAGGAGAGAGAAAAAAATGGGGAAAGGAAATGAGATCATTTCAAGAAGGGATGGGAAAAGCATATAACTCCCAAAAAATGGATTTAATGAAGTGAAAAAGCATATAATGCCTTACAAAATAGATATGAAAAAGATAATTCATTGAAAAACAAAATTTGTGAAATGGAAAAAAATGCAACAAATACAAAAGGAGCTAAAAAGGTAACTGAAGAAAATAATACATTAAAAATTAGAACTAAACAAATGGAAGTGAATGAGTTAATAGAACTTCAAGAATCAGTCAAACAAAAACAAAAACAAAAAAAGAAAAAAAAAAGAAAAAGAAAAATAGAAGAAATTTTGAAATACCTCCTAGAAAAAACAACTGACCTGGAAAATAGATCTAGGAGAGACAATCTATGGATTATTGGACTTCCTGAAAACCATGATGGAAAAAAAGAACCTAGACATTATGTTACAGGAAATCATAAAGGAAAAGTGCCTTAAAGTCTTAGAATCAGAAGGCAAAATAGCCATTGAAAGAATTCACCAATCACCTCCTGAGACTCCAATTTATTATTATTATTATATATAATATTATATTATATATTCAATCATATAATTATATAATTATATGTTAAGTATATATACTATATTAATAATTATATAAATAATGTAATTATTATATTATATAAGATATGTAATTATATAAATTATTATTAAATTTAAAATTAATTTTGATTAAAATCCCAAGGACATTGTGGCTAACTTTCATAACTATTACATAAAGAAAAAGATATTGCAAGCAGCCAGAAAGAAACAATTCAAATTCCCAGGAGCCACAATAAGGATTACCCAGGACTTAGCAGCTTCCACCTTAAAGTAATAATGAGCCTGGGATCTGATATTCTGAAAGACAAAGAGATTTAGATTACAGCCAGAAAAAAAGCTATCCAACTAAAATGAGCATTATCTTTCAGGGAAGAAGATGGACATTCAATGATATAGGTGAATTTCACCTATTACTAATGAAAAGATCATAACTGAACAAAAAATTTGATCTCAAAACACAGAACTAAAAAGAAGCATAAAAAAGTAAAAAGGAAAAGACTCTTGAAAACTATTTCTGTTATGGGCATACTTAGGGAGTATTGGTATAATTTGATTTTATTATGATACTTTGGGAAAAAAAAAAACTAGTGGTGGAAAGGGGATCATACTGGAAAAAAAGAGGAAAAAGGAAGTAAAATAATGGAAATTACATGTCATGAAGAGGCAAAGAAGATCTATTATAATTGATGGAAAGAAGGAAAAGAGATGAGCATTGTGGCAATCTTACTCTCATCAGATTTGGTTCAAAGAGAATATCAGACATATTTGGTTTCACAGAGAAACTTGTTTCACCTTATAGGGAAGGGGAAAAGAAGGGAAAACAAAAGTATTAAGGGAAAGGTGTAAAAAAGGGGGGAACTCTATAGGAGGAGTGCAGTTTAAGGAAGGTGGTCATCAAAAACAAAATGCTGGGGAGGAGTATAATGTCCGGGCTAGCTCTTTGGAGGGCCTCAGGATCAGTCAGAGTCAAGATCAAAGTCATTGGTTTTTAAGAGAAGAAAAGAAGGATGCAGGCAAGCTGCCATGTGACATCAATATTTTGTGATGATCAATTCTGATCAACGTGACTCTTTCCAACAATGAGATGACTGATGCCAGTTCCAATGATCTTGTGATGAATAGACCCTACTACACTCAGAGAAAGGACTGTGGGAATTGAATGTGCATTACAACATAACATTTTCATTCTTTTTGATGTTGTTCGCTTGCATTGTTTTCTTATTTACTTTCTTTTTTGATCTTATATTTCTTGTACAGCAAGATAATTGTACAAATATTTTTACACATATCAGATTTAACATATATTGAATTCCTTGCCTTCTAGGGGAGGGGGGAGAGGGGAAAAGAAGAAAATCTGAAACACAAAGCACAATGTGTAAGGCTCAATGTGCATATATTTTGAAAATAAAAAGCCTTAAAATTAAAAAAAAGATAATCATATGACTTTTGTTAGTTTTGTTATTAATACAGTCAATTATGCTAATAGTTTTTCTTATATTGAACCAGCCCTCCATTCTGGGTATAAGTCCTACTTGATCACATTTTATTATTTTGGGGATAACTTGCTCTAATATCTTTGCTAATGTTTTATTTAAGATTTTGAATCAATATTCATTAGGAAAATTATTCTATAATTGTTGAGTGACTTGCTCAGGGTCATAGAGGTAATGTCTGAGACCAGATTTGAACTCATGAAGATGTGTATTCTTAAATGCAGGCCTAGCACTCTAACCATTGTGCCACCTAACTGCCCAAGAAATATATTTGAGACCAACTCTCATGGCATCTGCCATTGCTGGAGGAAAAAGAATGTCATCTTGAAATTTTCATTTATTTTCTACATTTCATCTGTGAGTTGTTCTGCTTCCAGTTTTATCCTTAAATGCCTTTGGGATTATCTAGTTTCCTTGGGTCTTTTATCCAACATTTTATAAATTTGTTTTCCCCATTATGGATCTTGCTGTTTTGTTAGACGATATTGTCTATAATCTTAAAGCATCCCCTTCCGTAAGATTTTACAAATGAGTTTACATTTGAAATCAATGTTGCCCAACGATACCATATCTCTACATTTGGCAAAGAGATCAAGTATTTGCTGGCTGAAGTGGTTTCTAGGTTCCTTTATCTTTGCATCTTGACAACTAAGTTACACAGGTTGAACTTCATTAGGAAATGGTAATATTATATGCAGATACATGCTTTTATTGAGCTATTTCATTATTTATTTTCCAAAATTGGCAGTTTATTTGTCATATTGGAATTACCTCACATATATGTAATTTTTTTTGTGTTCTTTCCTCTAGTTTGGCATTGATTCTCCCTGCCCCCATTAAGCTAATGGTTTAAGCTTACCAACAAATAGCTATACACTGAATGACAACCCAATTTTGGAAAAAGTTTCCAGTCTGTTAGATATAATGATACTATTCAGTACACACTATATCAAGAGCTTCCTGACATGAAGAAAGTGTTTAGAAAGTTTAAAAATGAGGCCTATGAATAGTGTGAATAACTTTTACCTTATTGTTCTTAATTCCTGAGTCATCTATAGTTTGTCTTCCTTCTCAACGCTTGCCTTTTCATTGAAGTTCTCAAAAATCTCTTGAAAAATGTTTGTAGAATGTCTCTGTCTACGCATTCTCATAACTGATGCTTGCACATAAACTTCAAATATCTCTATGGTAGTTATTTTGGTTGCCCTCAAATGCGTGTTGAAAGTAGTTCCAAAAAGGTCAAGAATTTCAAGGATATTAATGAAATAAGGCAAATGAAGATGGCCTAGCTGTGCCAGACCTAAAACTATATTATAAAGCAGTGGTCATGAAAATCATTTAGTACTAGCTAAGAAATAGAGTACTTGATTAGTGGAATAGGTTAGGTTCATAGGACAAAATAGTTATTGACTATAGTAAAACCAAAAATCCCAGCTTTAGGGATAAGAATTCACTATTTGATAAAAACTGCTGGGAAAATTGGAAACTAATATAGCAGAAACTAGGCATTGACCCACACCTAACACCATATACCAAGATAAGGTCGAAAGGGGTTCATGATCTGGACATAAAGAATAAGATTATAAATAAATTAGAAGAACATAGGATAGTCTACCTCTCAGATCTGTGAAGGACGAAGGAATTTGTAACCAAAGAAGAACTAGAGATCATTATTGATCACAAAATAGATAATTTTGATTATATTAAGTTAAAAGGTTTTTGTACAAGCAAAACTAATGCATACAAGATTAGAAAAGAAATAATGAACTTGGAAAAAAATTACATTCAAAGAATCTGATAAAGGCCTCATTTCTAAAATATATAGAGAATTGACTCAAATTTATAAGAATTCAAGCCATTCTCCAATTGATAAATGGTCAAAGGATATGAAAAGACCATTTCCAGATGAAGAAATTGAAACTATTTCTATCATATGAAAAGGTGCTCCAAATCACTATTGACCAGAGAAATGCAAATTAAGACAACTCTGAGATACTACTACATACTTCTCAGATTGGCTAAGATGACAGGAAAAGATATAAATCAATGTGAGAGGGGATGTAGGAAAACTGGGACACTGATGCATTATTGGTGGAATTGTGAATGGATCCAGCCATTCTGGAGGGCAGTTTGGAATTATGTTCAAAAAGTTATTAAGCTGTGCATACCCTTTGACCCAGCAGTACTGGGCTTATATCCCAAATAGATCTTAAAGGCAGGAAAGGGTATAACATGTATAAGAATGTTTATAGCAGCCCTTTTTGTAGAGGCCAGAAACTGGAAACTGAATAGATGTCCATCAGTTGGACAATGGCTGAATAAGTTGTGATATATAAATGTTGTGGAATATTATTGTTCTGTAAGAAATGAGCAGCAGGATGATTTTAGAAAGGTCTGGAGAGACTTACATGAACTGATGCTGAGCGAAATGAGCAGGACCAGGAGATCATTATACACGGCAACAACAAGATAAGACGATGATCAATTCTGATGGATGAGGCTCTCTTCAACAATGAGATGATTCAAACCATTTCCAATTGTTCAGTGATGAAGAGAGCCATCTATACCCTGAGAGAGGACTGTGGGATCTGCATATGATTCACAACATAGCTCTTTTGTTGTTGCTTGCTTGCATTTTATTTTGCTTTTTTTAAAACTGGTTTGATTTGATTCTTCTTTTGCAGCACAATAATTGTATAAATATTTATACATACATTAGATTTAACACATATTTCTACCATGGACTACTTGCCATCTAGGGGAGGGTGTGGTAGAAAGGAGGCAAGATTGGAGCACAAGGTTTTGCAAGAGCTAATGTTGAAGAATTTTCACCTCATATGTTTTGAAAAATAAAACGCTTTAAATAAAAAAAGAAAGAAATGCAATGTGAAGTAAGTAGAGCCAGAAGAACCATTTGTACAGTAATAATGTTACAAAGATGATTAACTTTGAAAGATTAAAGAATTGTATCAATGCAATGATGAATTACAATTTAAAGATTTCTGATGATGTTTGTTGCTCACCTTCTGACAGAAAGGTGATGGATTCTGGGAACAGAATGGAACATATTTTTGAATACAACCAATATATACATTCTTTTAAACACGCAAATCTATTACAAAGGCTTTCTTTTTCTTTTTCTTTTTTTTCCCAGAACAGGGAGTTTGGTTAGTTAGGAGGAAGAGAAGATAAATTTAGGTTAGTTGAAATAATAAAATAAATTTTTAAAGTAAAAAAAAAAAAAAGTAGTTCTGTTACATCCCTTGTTTGATTTACCCTTATAAGGAGAATCATGGAATCATCCTTTTACTTCCTTTTGTCTTCTGATTTCATTTATAGTGAGATTGATATGATTCCATTTCTTAGGTGATCATCATGGAAGCATCTCACCTTCAGAATATCAATATTTAATAATTATAGATAGTATAGAAAGATAGAATTTTTAATTTCTTTTTTTCCTATTCCTGACCATCTGTTGCTGCAACTGTTGAAATAAAGTGGGGACTATTTTGTATTTTTCTTTGTTTCTTGGACTACTAAACCCAAGCAATTCATAACCAAGTGACTAGACTATTGGTGACCAGTCTTTATGTTCCAAGCTGGTCTGATGCTTCTAAAGTTTACATAATCTATTGCTGGCACTGTATTCAAAGCTTTCCAGATAAGAGAAACTATTGCTGGGACATGAACTCTGCTGACAAAGTCTGAAAGAACCCAGGATTATCTCCAAGTCATAATGAGGAGTAGGATGTTTCTGGAAGAAAGTTACTCTTTTGGAAAAAAATGTTTTATTTTCAATTCATAGAAGAAAACAAACATTTCCATATCACAGTATAATAAAAAATGTTTAGCACATTAAAATGTAAGTCTACAATGTACAACTTGCTATTCCCTTTAAATATAGCAGTTATCATGTACATTTTTCCCCACCTTTTTCCCTCTCTTCTCCTCAGAAGAGGCTACCAATAGACACAAATAGGTATACATATGTACTATTATTCTGTACATATTTCTATTTATCAATTTTTTCTCTGTATGCAGAGAAAGTCTATCTTTCTGTGTCTTTTCTTTTTAACTTGTGCACTTATAATAGTCAAGATGACTCCGTCACTCAAAGTCATCCTTAAAATAATATTGCTGTTACTGTATACACTGTTCTCCTGGTTCTACTCATTTTACTCTTCATCATTTCATTCATATCTTTCCTTGGTCTCCTAAGATTATTTCATTATGATGTTCATTTCTTATAGCATAGTAGTATTCTATAACAAATATAATACCACAATTTGTTCAGTCATTCTCCTAGTAGATTAAGATCCTTGTTCACAAAGAGAGCTGCTATAAACATCCTGTTCTCATTTAGAGTAATAATAACAATTTCTGAATTTCCTTGCATCTTAGTTTTGCCCACTCTTTTTTCAGCCACTCTTTTTACTTTATCCCTGTTACCTTATCTTCTACCCCCACTTCACCAACCCCTCCAAGAGTTCCTCCATTTTCTCTTCCACCCCAAATCTCAATCCACACACCCATCAAAGGCCCTCCTTTACTCTCTCATTTCTCTACATCTTCAGATTTTTATATTCTTCCAGGTACACACATTGTTTTTTCTTCAACCCAGATGAGAGTAAGGACATTTAGTCTTAATAAAATGAAACATGTCCTAACAGTAAAGGATACCCAAATATGAGCTACCTTATGAGGCACTGGACTCCCTCTTAAAGGATGCTTTGAGCCAAATTGGGAGGACCATTTTTCAGTTTCTAAACCCCACATGTATATACATACATACATACATACATATATATATGTGTGTATATCTCTATCTCTGTCTCCATCTATATACCTGTCACCTTAAGCTTAAAGATGTCATGTTTTGCAGTCCAGAATATTTCTTTCCGATTTTCTTCCTCCCTATTTTCCATTTGTAAAAGGTTTGGCAATGCATCCAATGCTACATGCTTTGTCCACTTTTTTTATTCTGTATGGCTTTTGTTGATTGCTTTGAACTCTGATGGGTTACATCTAGGGGGCTCAAAATGGTGCAGGAATAGGTTGTCTGGGTCAAAGAAAACCAACACAACCCACATAATGAGTTTGTATTCCATAGACTAAAAAAGATTATGCACCCAAATATTTCTGTTCTCTGTAACACAGTCAGTTTAGTGGAAACACTAATTGAAATTCTTCAGTCTACTACTTAAACACATTCTTTCCTGCTCAGTTCGTTGTGGAGACTGATACCAGCTGGTCTCTACTCTCTGTGGAAAAGTTCTTCATATACTTGAAGACAGTTATTAAATCTCACCCATTTTTTCTCCAGATGGAATCATTCAGGGTCCTTTGACCTTTCCTCTCATTTCTAGTCCTTAATTCATCTTTGTTGTGTTTTACTAAATATGCCTCATCTCCCTTAGGTTTTGGAATCCAGAATTGAAAACAGCTCCAGTAAAGACCTGGCCAAAGCTTTATTAAAAAGAGAAAATAGTTTTTTACTATTTATATGTTCCAGTATCAAGTTAGCATTTAAATCTAAGGTGGCTCAAGAACCTTCTTGTTACTCACTAAGGCCTTTAGATCTTTTTCAAATATCTAACATTTCAAAGGTACAAACATTATAAGTTCCTACTATGTTCAAAGGACTATATCTGAGGTAGCTAGTAATGAGTAATGCAGCAGATAGAGTGCTAGGCTTGGAATGAAGGAAAGGAGGATGGAAGAAGGGAAAAAGAAGAGAAAGGAGGAAGAAAGGGGGGGAAAAGAAGGTGGGATTCTCAAGGAGCTTATCATTTTACTGGAATAGTAGGAGTCTATTCCAATATTCAGGTGAGAAGAAATTAATTAAGTGATACTTGTGAAGGGAGAGAGATGGGGAGATATAGAGAAAATATTGTGAAGATAGAAGAGATAAGATCCAGAAAAAAGGTTTACGAAAAACTATCATCTTTCATTAGCAATTGATGATAATATAGCTTTTTGCATGTTATTCTTTATAACAAAACATTAATTCTGTTAATATACACTTTTCCTAACATAGTAACCAGGAAATAACCCAAAAAATGTAAGGAAGAGAAGAGGTGTATGTATAAGGCACTTCCTTTCATTATCTTTAGGCCTTACTAATAAGCAATTCAGTACATGAAGATGAATACTCTCATGATACATATCTACTTAACACATATCTAAGAAAATGAGTGGGGTTTTTGGGCTAATTTCTATTACCTTTATTTCCATTCCAGTCCACAATTCTTTTGATCTGGAAATGTCTTAAGCCTTATGTATTTTGGGTTTTCATATGTGTTGGTGCCATTGTAATTTTTCATTCTTCTTACAAATTATGTTCCTTCTCACATGTTAATCACTTTAGAAAACTCTTCCTATCACTCCTCTTCACTACACACACTGCCTCTGTTTTGCACCTAAAACCTGATGGGACAGGAAAGATCAGGAGCAAAGATGTGAAAAGTATAAGGTTAAAAAGAAAAAAAAAAAAAAAAAAAAAAAAGGAAAAGGAGTAACACCTGCCATCTCTAATCTCCTTTTGTTTGTGTGGTTGAATTGTTATCTGATAAAAATCACATACCTCAGGACTCAGCACCTGGTCCAAGCTTGTAAGTGCAGGGAGACTTGGCCAGCCTTGTATGTTCCCTACAATTGGCATAAGAGTCTACAGGGATACTCTGACTAGCAGAAGGGAATGGGAGGATGACTCCACAGGGCATGTTTTGCCTCTCTTTTCCTCTTTCCCTAGTTGCCAGTGGGAAAGTGAAAGTGAGTTTCCTAATAAAATCACATTAATGTTTGAAGTTCCAAAAGTTAAATGCCCAAATGTTAAGGATTAACTATATTTTCTTCTGCCAATTGATACACGCAAAAACCTCTCTTTAAATATGGTCCTTCTAATTATCTTTAGGCCATACTAATAGCCAATTGAGAACCTATCTTGATAAATATCTACTGTATATATATACACATACATATGAAAATTTGTGTTTTGTTGGCTAATTTCCCCTATTTTTTCTTTCCATTGCAGTACAGAATTCTCCTGATTTGGAGATGACTTAAGGCTCACATATCTTGGATTTTCATGTGTGTGGGTGCCACTGTACCTTTCCATTCTTCTTACAGATTTCTCTTCTCACACATTACTTATTTTGGAGAATTCTTTCTATAATTCCCCTTCACTACACACAGTGCTTATGTTTTGTACCCAAATCTGGTGCTTACAATGAAGCTTCCACCTTGTGGCCCTGAACTCCTGATTGGTCATATTTCTCTATCTTCAACCTGAACCAAATCCAGCTATCTGATGACCTTCATGATATTATGCCGTGTTTTTTGTTTTGGGTTTTTTTTTGATGTTCAATTTTAATAGCTTTTTATTGACAAAACATAGGCATGGATAATTTTTCAACATTGTCCCTTGCAATCACTTCTGTTCCAATCTTTCCCCTACTTCTCCCTATCCCTCCCCTAGACGGCAGGTAGTCCCATACATGTTAAATATGTTAAAGTATATCTTAAATACAATATATGTGCACATATTTATACAGTTCTCTTGTTGCACAAGAAAAATCGGATTTAGAAAAGTAAAAATAACCTGGGAAGAAAAACAAAAATACAAACAGTCCACACTCATTTCCCAGTGTTCTTTCTCTGGGTGCAGCTGTTTCTGTTCATCACTAATCAATTGGAACTGAATTAGATCTTCTCATTGCTGAGGATATCCACTTCCATCAGAATACATCCTCATATAATATTGTTGTTGAAGTGTATAAAGCTCTCCTGGTTCTGCTCATTTCACTCAGCATCAGTTCACGTAAGTCTCTCCAAGCCTCTCTGTATTCATCCTGCTAGTCATTTCTTACAGAACAATAATATTCCATAATATTCATATACCATAATTTACCCAACCATTCTCCAACTGATGGACATCCACTCATTTTCCAGTTCTAACCACTACAAAAAGGGCTGCCACAAACATTTTGGCACATACAGGTCCCTTTCCCCTCTTTAGTATTTCTTTGGGATATAAGCCCAGTAGAAACACTGCTGTATTAAAGGGTATGCATAGTTTGATAACTTTTTGAACATAGTTCCAAATTGCTCTCCAGAAGTGTTGGTTCACAACTCCACCAACAATGATGCAATGGTTTTAAATGCCCCCCCCAACCTCCATCCCTGTCTCTAATTACTAGTCTAGGTCTGGAGAAAGTAATCTAATTAATACTACTATTTCTAGAAAAGTTGTGAAAAACAATTGTCCCAAAACTTGACTCACCATCACTTCTTAAACAAAAATAACTCTCCTTGGCTACCACTCTACTATGTGTTTTTTCTTTTTCTATTAGATTTAAGCTGATTGGGTATTGGGAATATTGTATTCTATTGTTCTACTTATAGTTGTACCTTAGCCCATGGAATCCAAAAATTCCATACAAAATATTTATTTTAAAAATATTTATTAATTAAGTCCATTCCCTCTTGATTTCAGCCATCCTGGTCTATTTATTATTCCTCACACTTCATCTTCTATGTCCTGCCTTAGTATCTTTGTTCTTCTTTTTCTCTTTCTTGATATACTATTCCTCTTCATCTCTGACTCTTAAAAACCCTGGTTTTTTTTTTTATGACCCACTTCAAATACTAATGCCTTCTTGAAGGTTATTTTGTACATATCAGATTATGTACCTCCAAATAAACATATGAACTCTACATAAAGAATGTAAACACTTTGAAACCCAAGATTTTGTGTTTAGTGCATAGTATAATGCCTAACACAACACATTATTGGCCTTTTTTGTCCTGGTCTATAGGGACTGGGTTAGGGGTTAAATCTGTTATTTTATTAGTAGAAAAACCTCCTTGGTAAAAAAAAAATAGAAACAAACAAGTAAAAATAAATTTATAAAACATTTATCAAGGGAGGTCAACACTTTGTCTAGAACATATAATCTTAGAGGATTGCCTAGAATACTGAGAATTTAAATAACTTGCTGGGGACTGCCAAGTCAAAATGCCTCAGAGATAGGTCTTACATACTTTTCTTCCTGACTTCAAATCTAGTTCTTTATCTATCTAATGCTACATTGCATCTGGCACATAGTGCATTTTTAATAAAAATTTGTGTTATTATTAATTGATGATAAAGGAAAATTAAGATAGCCCTCAGAAAATTGGGGAACTTCTGAGAAGGCAAGGATAAGTAGACATATAGGAGTTAGCTGCTTTGTTGGGGAAAACCAAAATTAACTAGTTCATAGATCCCCCTGAGGGTTTAACAGTAAGTCGTAGATATACCTAAATTGTTTTTGTTTTTTTCTTCAAAATCTAAATATGGTTTCTGTGTTCCTGCCATCTCAGATGGGGCAGTTTATTGGATTGTGCAGGATGTAAAGGTTTAGAAAACAAGATGGATATGCTTACTACTTCTGCTGCTTCTCTCCCTCCTCTCCCAGGGCCCACACTCTTAATTTAATGGATTTCATCTAACTGAAAAAGACTTGCTTCCAGAGGTTTCATGTTAGAGGAACACTTGCCCTTTCTCACTAAAAGCTTTTACTAGAAAAATTATTGTATGTCCACATACAGCTATATCCTATTCCGAATATTCAAGGGATGATGGGCTGGGAAACAAATATATTCAGTTGATGAGACATTCCCAGATTTTCTCAGTTCATGGTTCCCTTAGTAATTCAGTAATTTTTAAAAAAATTTATTAATTTTTTATAATTATAATTTTTGACAGTACATATTCATGAGTAATTTTTTACAACATTATCCCTTGTATTCATTTTTCCAAATTTTCCCCTCCCTCCCTCTACTCCCTCCCCTAGATGACAGGTAATCCCATACATATTAAATGTGTTACAGTATAACCTAGATACAATATATGTGTGTAAATCCACTTTTCTTGTTGCACATTAAGTATTAGATTCCGAAGGTATAAGTAACCTGGGTAGAAAGACAGTAGTGCAAACAGTTTACATTCAATTCTCAGTGTTCCTTCTTTGAGTGTAGCTGTTTCTGTTATTTCAGTAATTTTTTGCATAGCACTCCTAGACTAAAAGAAATACCCAACAGTTCCATTTACAAAGCAAGTTATGTCCAAACAACTTAAGTATTTATGTTCTAATGACTTAATAACTACTTGAAAAAATAATAATACATATGAATTGCAAGGAAAAAAATAACCTTTTCACTTCATTCCCAAATAGCCACAGTTAGTTACTAATGAGCCACATGTGTCTGTTGGATGTTGTGTAACTTTTAAAATCTTGGAATCAGTTTGGACATTGCCATATTCGTTTTTGGTCCACAATTGATTTTCATAAAGTACTTGCTTTTTATTAGAGCAATGACCAAATAATTAACTTTATAAAGATATGATGTTAAAAATAAAAAACATTCAAGAAACTACTGGCATAGTTGAAAATATATATATATATATAGACATAAACAGTCAAGAATATCTCTAAAAAGAATGTAGAGAGGTCCACTTTTGAAATTGTGAATTATCTTGGACTAGAAGTCACACACTGTTTAACAGATGTCAAATATCACTATGTTTTCCTTGAAAACTTAAAATATTACCCTGTAACAGTATGAGTTTGCCATAGCATATTGGGATGCTGCACACACAGTTCAGAAAGAACAGAATTAGAATTGTTGTTGCTAGTTGAGATAAGTAATTAGTGTTTCCTTTCTTATTTATTTGATAACCAAGTTAAATTTTATATACTAATGTCAAGTGAATCTTAGCAGAAAAATTAGAGTTCATTGCATCTTAATTTTCCAGATAATTGTGGGCAAATGCCTTAACCTCTCTGTATGTTTGGTTTTCATTTGTAAAATTGAGGATGGCACTTTTTGTTCTATTTACCTCACAAGGGATTCTGAGAAAATAAATGAGTTATTAGATGTGATGGGTTTTGAGTATCTTTTTCATTATACTATATTGCACATTAGAATTCACAAGCCTAGAATTTCAGACAGAGTCCATCTTCTAATGGGTCTGAGATCCATCCAGATCAGGATATTCTGATTAGAGCTCCAAGGGGCTAGTTTTAGGTAGGTTACAGGTTACAGTTTACAGGGATCAGATACAGATAGGATACAGCAGCCTCCCTAAGGGACTCATTCAGGATTTATCTGCTACTGACTTAATTGGAAGTGGATTTTTATTTTAAACTTGGTTGTGATCTTGGACCAATCATGTAATCTCACGAAGCTGCTATTTCTTCATTTGTGAAAAAAAGATTATACATTTAGCTTCTGATATCCCCTCCATATTTATATCTATGATTCCCTCAGCAGAAAAAAATTTATAATCAATATAAAAGACATTTGAATTTGATTTCTTGAAGAAGAGTGTGTATGAACTAGTATTTTTATATTAAAAAGAAGACTATCTATATTTACAAGATTGATTCTTTGGTATTTATGTACTTCTCCAAAGAAAATGACTGAATTTACAATTAAAACTAGGTGCTTTTGAAAATAAATACTTCTGAACCATAGAACTGAAATATTGAAGAGATCTTCAAGATCTTAACATAAGACCCTATTTTTGACAGACTGGAAGTCTGAGGCCTAAAGAGATTAACTGGCTTGCTCATGCTTAAATGGGTATTAAATAGCAGAAGTAGAATTTGAACATGTTGTATCTACAAATTCAGCATATTTTCCAGTACACTCTATTGATCATCATAGGACAATTAAAGAATTAAGTTTGATTGAGTAAGAGACCACAGTGTTAATTTGGTACTGATGAGGAGGAGGGTTGATAAGATGCTATTTTGGTGTTTTATTCACACAGACTTTATAGTTTTTTTTTCTAACACAATTACATATTATTATTCCATTCTTCTTATAAGAATTGATCCTTGTAGTCAAGATTAGGAAATGTAATCATTCTGTCCAGTTTCATCTTGATTAAATATGCTAGTGACTAATGTAATTTAAAAGAAGGATGTAATAAAAGAGTTCCATCTTTACTCCTCTGATATTCAGTACCTCAAATTCCATTTTATTGACTACAGAGAGAGCCTATCTCCTCCTAAGAGGGGGGAAATGAGCATCTTTCCAAAGAGCATGGAACTTTTAAAGAAGAAAGTTGAATGAATGTCTTCCAGCTAGAAGAGGACTTGATAGGAGTCTCTACACTGCTCTAAAGCTAAAAGCTATGTGGAGCTCAAGTACATATTGTGAGCTTATCACTGGTAATCTGGCAGCTCAAGAATGAGGAGAAGCATTGTAAGAGCTCAGACATGTAGGAGCATGCTGGCCCTGTTTGGGAGCAGCAGGGTGAACCATATATATACTTTTGTAAAAGGCAAAGATGTTTTCAAAATCATTGCAGATCTGAGAGAAAGAAATTTACAAAGACAACAGGGTGAATACAAAAATGTAATTATCTTTTATTCATTCATATTCCATTTGGTAAAAGAAAAATTATATGCTGTTAGGCTTTGTACCCTTTAAAAAACATTGAGAAATCAATCAATCAAATAAATTAGGTACTTTGGAATTTTACATCTGATGCCAAGATACTCCGCAGGGATTGCTTATGTATTCAGATTTAGGGTATGTTTTTGGGAGGACGGGGCTAAAATATATTGCATTAAAGAAAAACATTTTTAAATAATTTAATGAACTAAAATATTGCAAGAACTGTTGACAGATACTAAAAACAATACAGGCAGGGTCTTTAGTTGAAAAGGAAAAAACAAAAACAAAATTTGGATGCATTAAATTTCAAAAGCAGTGTCAGGACTATAGTGAAATCTTCCAAAATCCATTGGTGGCCTTGGTGTACAGTTTGTGGAGAGTCTTTGGCAAATGCACTCTAATTTTTTGATCCATATTGTTTGGAAGAAAAAGGGAGGAATCCATTAAGAGAAGTCAATCACTCCTCCCAAGGCAGTTCTCAAATGCTTGGCAGTGCTGGAACTAGTCCCCCTCTGAATCCCAGGACACATGTATCATAAACTCAGCTTCTAACGTGACATGCTGTGCCTGTGAGTGTGTGTATGGCTGTGTGTGTGTGTGTGTGTGTGTGTGTGTGTGTGTGTGTGTGTGAGTGAAGAAAGGAGAAGAAGAAAAATTGGAGGAAGAAAGCTTTTCCAGAGAGATACTTCCATTTGAATACTGATCGGCATGAGTAGACTTTTGCATTCTTTGTTTCTAATCATATATATCTCTCCACATATCAGATTGTGAACTCGTTGAGCAAAGGGACTATCTTTTTGCCTCTTTTTGAGTTCCTAACACTTAGCATATTGATTGTCACATGGTAAACATGTAATAGATGCTTATTGACCAAATGACAGTTGTGTCTTTTGGCTTACATACAATTGTCATTTGGTCAATAAGCATTGATGTAAAGTATTTTAATTACTTTCTCTTTGGGGAAAAATGTATAATAAAAATATTGCATATGTGGGCTTTCATTTGTGTTTAGTCTTGACTATAATTTTATTGGTGTAGGGAACAATCTGTGTATAAATATTTTCTATTCAAGATAAGAAAATCTTAATCTTTGATGTGTGTTATGAACCTTTTTGGAAGTCTATGAACTCTTTGGAATTATTTTCAGAATAATGTTTTTAAATGCATAAAATGAAATACATAGGATTTACAAAGAAAGTCAATTATGTTGAATTATCTATCACTTAAACTCTCTCCATATTTATATGTGAATATGTTTCTACAAATACACACACATGTATATACACATGCACAAACATGTGTATGCATGTATACAAATATTAAAGTTCGCATGTATACATACATGTGTATGTAATATATATGTATACATACACATGTGTATACATGTATATACACATATACAAATGTATTTAAAGTTCATAGACCTCAGGCTAAGCCTGAGAGATTTCTCTGGGCTCTGAGAGGTTTAAATGACATGCTATGATTGCAGTATATATTAGAGGAATGAAATGAATCAAGGTCTCCTTGACTCCAATAGTGCCTCTATGATTTCTACATGTTATCCCAGTTACTGAGTACAATTGATTAAACGCAACATTTCATTTCCCAATTATGTCAGAGAATAGAGTTGGTTGTTTATGACATAGAAAATTATTTATCCATGTCTCAATTACTCATTGAGATCATCTGAACATCAGTATCATCATACTTGGCAAAATGTCACATAGTGGTTGGAAGGTAATAAGAAAAGTATGTTAGACTATAGCATGAGGATATTAATGCTAATCACATTTTTTTTTATTTTCAAGCATCTTTCATTTGACAATCTCAAAAATCTTTACAAATGCTCTCTGGTAGAAAACAGACTCAACTTTATAATTCTAGGTGGAAAGGCCACTTTTAGTCTGTCATATCTTGAGTTATGTGAAGAGTCAGACCCTTTAGGACAATCTGGGCCAAGAATTGGGTGGCACTAGAAACAGTAGAGGAAAGATACTGAGTGAAGGGGAAGGAATGAAGAGGAACATGGGAGTGGTTCAAAGCTAGATGAAGTAATTCAAAGTAATTTTAGGGAGAGGGTGGAGAACCAATTAGAGGGTTAAGGGAGGACCTTCTCTAGATGGCTTGAGTTAAGCTTTGAAAAGGCCATTGGATTTAGCTGGTAAAAGATCATTGATAACCTTAAATTTCAAAATTGAATTTCATATAAATGTTGCGGTTGGAAGCCAGATTGCATGGGACTGAGAAGTAAAATGAGTGGAGGTGAGGAAATGGAAGCTTGAGTTTAGATAGCTCTTTCTAGGAGTTTTTCTGTAAAAAGGGAGAAAACAAATCAGATGCTAGTCTGAGGGACCAGATTATTAAAGTAAAAGTTTTCTTAAGGATGGGAGAAAGCTAGGGCATGTTTGCAGATAGTAGACAAGGAGTACCCCAATTGAAGGTATAAAAAAGAAGGTATTTTAGAGGAAGCGATCTCCAAGAGAAGACAAAAGAGGAAGAGATCAAGATCATGAATAAAGGGATTTGTTTTGGCAAGGAAAAAGAAAGTGAGCAAAGGAAGCTAGAATAAAGAATGAAGAAAAGAGGTTTTGAGTCAGTTGGTCAATAGCATTAAATGCCTAATACTTGTTATACACCATACTAAGCATTGAGAATACAAAGAAAGGTTGAAAAAATAGTCCTTCTGTCAAGGAACTCAGTGTCTAATGGGTAGAAATAATATGCAAACAAGTATGTGCAAAGAAGATATATACAAGATAAATTGGAGGTAATCAATAGAAAGAAAGCATTAATGCTAAGGAAAATCTGAGAAAATTTCCTGTAAAAGGTGGGATTTTATCTGACATTTTAAGGAAGCAATATGGTTAGGAAATGGAGATGATGAGGAAAGAATTTCAGACAATGGAGCTGAGAGATGGGTGAGTCAGAGAAAATACCCAGTTAGGAGATGGAGTATTTTGTTCTAAAAAAAGCAAAGACTGATATAATAAGAGAGAAGATGTAGCTCATGACAAATGGCTTCTATTTTCTTAGTGAAGTGGAAAGCCAAATCCTTTACTGAGATAGAGAAGGAAGGAGATAGTTTAGGAGTTGAAGGAGAAAGGAGAAAGTTTGGAATAGCCACTATGTAAAATGTGTTAGCGAATTACTCAAAAAAGAATCTTTTCCCTTAAACTTGTCTCCTTTCTCACTTGAAAGTTTCTATTAATGGTACTGCCATTTACTAAATTTACCACATTTAAAATGTTGTTTTTATCTGACCTTTCTTCCTCCTATAACTTCCATAACTCAAATAGTAATCAGTTACTCTCTCTCAATTCTATCTCTATAGGATCACCCTCCTCTTTATTCTCAGCGCTAGCACCCCAATACAGATCCTTATTCCTACCTCTGTATTATTGCTACAGTCTTCTCCTAAATCTTCTCTCTTTCACAGTCTCCTTTCAATCTATCCTTCATCCAGTTGCCAAAATAAGTCACCTTTACTCTTGAATATGGATATCTTACTTAACTCAAAGACTAGATATCAACTCGTCTCTTACTGCTATGATTTTGATTATAAGTTCAAAGCCTCTACAATCTGATACTCCCTTTCTAGCTTTGCTTTTTATTTTTCCCCACAATATTCTTTATATCCAAACAAAAATTAAAATCTCTTCTGACTCTCAAAGGATCCCTACCCCTTCTCATCCTCATGCTTTTGCTTATAACTTCCAATTTGGTATGCCTTTCCTCCATTTCTTTGCCAGTTTAATTTTACTCAGTTTTTTTAAACGTACTCCAATATTACCCTCTTCACTCTTTCCTGCAATGAATTTTCCCTTCTCAAACAACAGATAGCATTTTATTTCATTTCTCTCCTAAGTTAAATTGTGTGTCATTATATATTATAGTTACTTGTGTTTATTCCTTATCCCTCTCCTAGCCTGTCAAGAGTTATCAGGAAAGTAATGCTGTCTCAATTAAACTTTGATGTTTTTCCCACAACTTTGCAAGAAGAATTGTCACATTGTAGATTCTCAGAACATTATTTTTTAAATTATACCCATTCTTGTTTTGGCTTCTTGTTGTATTTCTTTTCTGAAGCACAGAACTGGAGGGGGATAGGTTGAAATGTCAAGATGAGTAATAAGTAATGATATTTAACATAGAAGTTAAGCTAGAAGTAAGAAAATTATAATAGTTAATATTTGCATACCACTTTTCAAGTTGGTAGAGTTTCTAGTCTCTGAAGAGATAAGGAAACGAATGCAAATTGATCAAACAGCTAGTGTCTGATATGAAGTTTAAATCTGTCTTCATTACAAAATCAGCATCTATCTATACATTACACAAGGTTATAGAAATTGTGTGGAAGCACTAGGCAATGAAGCATCTCAACATTAGATCTCAACCTTTCTAAGAATGAAGGTAGAGTTTTCATATAAGGAATTAGGCCAGTAGTGGCTGTGGTGGTCTTGGGAAAAGAATTAAGTAGACTGGAAAGGACTAAATTGGGATTGGGCTAGTCTGGAATATGAATCTGAGTTTTAAAATGTCAACAAATTGTTCTGGTAACATCTGTCACAATAGTTCAGGGATCTAATGAGATGGTTAGGCATGAAACCTGCCTGATACAACCCATTTATTTTGTTTCAAACCAGTAAATTCTCTGAAGCAAGAGACATAATAAAGTTCTTGGCTTTCACTGATTTTCCTGTAAAGAGAAAAAAAAGGAGAGAGGAAGAAAGAAGCTAAAATGTCAATAAAGCTATAATTCAGCAGATTGAAAATATTAACAATAGAGATTACCCTACATATCATTAAGTAAGTAATCATAAAATCACAGATCTAACGCTGCAAGAGATCTTAAAAGTCCATAACTATAGTCCATAACTTCTCTTCCCTCCTGTCCTCACACTCCATTTTGTAGATAATAACAGCTAATGTATCTAGAGTCTTATGAGTTTACAAAACACTTTTCATTGGCTCTGATTTTATCCTCACTAAAATCCTGGGAGATAGTTGCTTTTATTACTCTCATTTTATAATTAATGAATGATGAGAAAACTGAGACTCAATGGCTTGTTCACTGTCACATGGATCTTTCATTATGCATCAGATGTCAAATTTGCAAACAAGTCCATAGGATTTTCTGTCACATCCCTCTGTTAATAAAGATTTAGTAAGACAATAAATTTTCAACCCAAAATTTGCTGATTCCTTTACTAAGTGATTCCCCTATATATGATTTATATTTGTATGAATGTAGCTAATCAATCATTTTAATCAATCAACAAGAATATTTAAACACAGTATATACTAGGCACTGTGTTAGTCTCAACCCTAAACTATAAAGAAAGACAAAAACAGTTTCTGCCTTTAACAAAATCACATTCAAATGGTGGAAACAATGTGTAAAAACAAGATCTAAAGGAGGGAAGCACTAGTCAACTTCATTGTTGAGTAGCTCATCTAAAACCTTTGTTCCATTTGTTGGTTGTGTCTTTAGGCTACTATGGACCAATTATTGGCATTTCAGTATCTTTCCAAACAGAAAGGTAAAGAGCTGAATCTCTTATGATTATTCTTTCACATTTATCTTTTTATGCTACTCTTGAATCTTGTGTTTGAATGTCAAATCCCTTCAAGGGATTATACTCAAGTTCTGCTGTGTGAGGTAGTCTTGATTGTAATCTTAGCTTTTTTGCCTTCTGGACTATCATATTTCAAGTTCTTCACTTTAATTTGAAAGGGCCTAGATTTTGTGTGATGCTGTTGTTCCATTATAATTTAATAGTTTCTGGCTGCTTACAATATTTTTCCTTCTTCTGGACATTCTAGAATTTGGCTATCATATTCCTGGGAGTTTTCACTTTGGTGATAAGTGAATTCTTTTGATTTTTATCTTATGCTCTGGATCTAAGATATTGTGGCAATATTCCTTTAAAATTTCTTGAAAAGCAACAACTAGGTTCTTTTTGAGGTAGTCAAATAATTTTAAGTCATCTTGCTTCAACTACTTTCCAGGTCAATTCTTTTCCTATTGAGATCTTTCATATATTTTCTATTTTTCCATTTTTGACATTGTTTTATTGTTTTTTGATGGCATATGGAATCATTAGCTTTCACTTGCCTAATTCTAACTTTTAATTAATAATTTTCTCCATTGGGTTTTATATCTCCTTTCCCATTTATCCAATTTTCCTTTTTACAGAGTTCTTTTCTTCAGTGAATTCTTGTGCATCTTTTTACCTGTGGACCAATTCCAGTTTTTAAGATATTATTTTCTTCTGTATTTTGTTCCTCTTTTACCAAGTTGTTAATTCTCTTTTCATCATTTTCTTGTATCACTTTCATTTCTGTACCCAATTTTTTTCTCTACCACTAGTATGTCTTTTTAAAATTCTCCTAGGAATTCTTGCTGTGCTTGGCATGAGCATTTTACTTTGAGGCTTTGATTGTAATTGGTTTTACATTGTTGTCTTCTTCTGAGCTTAAGTCTTGGTCTCTCCTGTGACCATAATAACTATTCATGTTCAAGTTCTTTTTTATTGTTGTCCTTTTTCCACCCTATTTCTTGACTTTGAACTTTAAACTACTAAAGATAGTAACTAAAGCGAAAGATAGATTTTGTTCACCTGAGTATGGTGATGCTCTGCCTGAACCTTCAGACTTTTTCATGCTGTTTTCAGATCTAATTCTGGGGGATTGCAAGTTTTCAGGGCTTCCATGGTAATATGAACTGTGAAGAGGTATAGTCGCTGTTCTCTTGGTCTGTGATCTGATCTTTATTTAGGAAGAGCTCTTGCTCTCCTGCAGACACAAATAGTAATTCTCCTTTTTACCCTGGAACTGTGACCAGGTTGCCTGCTCTCTTGCAGCCACAAGCTTCAGAACTCCTCTCTACCATGGAACTGAGACCAAAGACCCTGCTTCCTTATGGCATGTCCATCTGTTGTCTCCCCCTTTCAATGCATTACTTATACTTCTCCTTTCCAGTCATCCACAAACAGTTTTCTCCACCCTAGAATCACCAGTAAGTATTAACAGACTCCAATGCCAGCAATGTGTCCTCTGTAATCCCTTTCTGATCAATTATCGGTCCCCTTACATCTCTGGACTGAGAGCTACTGAAGTTGCTGCAGTTACTATTATAGAAGCCTACGAGGCTCATGTCTGATGCTTTTGTCCTGTTCTAGGCTTGCTCCCACCCCAGTATTATAGATATCTCTTGCTAACCTTTTAAGTTGTCTTAGGCTGGAAAATCTTTCACTATGTCCTTTTGTTAGCTTTTATTGTCCAAAATTTTATTTCTGGAGTTATTTTAAAACTCCAGGTGTTTGGAGGAGAATGTCTAGAGAGTTCGTTGGGGTTGCTACTCAACTCTCTCACACCCCCTCCAGAAATGTTTTGTAACACATTGTTTTGCATCAGCTAATCTCTAAAATGGTTTCATGCCACTTCTAGAAACCCTAGATGAGCCACAGGTGGTAGTAATAGATAGGAAGTATGACTTGTAGTTATAGTGGTCAGCAATTTGGTGATAGTCAGGATGTTTATATCCCTCAAGTCTATTCTTATTTTGATATTGCTTTCAATTAAAGAGAACTTAGAGAATTCAAAGCATAGGCTGATCTTTCAGTTTCTTCCCACAACAAAGTCACAGAAAAGGAATTGACATCCAGCAGCAGTGACCTGGTACCTGGGTGAAACTCACTCTAAGGTTTCCAAAAGCAATGTCTTATGAATTTTCCCCAATGGACTAAAAATTAGTGTAGAAATTATCTCCAGCAAGTCCAGATATCTGAAATGTGTAGATGTGGCCTCCAGGAAAAAGGAATCCCTGAATGGCCAATCCATAGGAAAAATCTAAAATTTTCGTTATTTCAGCTATGCATATTGGAAAACTGAATAGATCTACTAAATAAAAGGAATAGATGTATTAATATAGTTATGGGAAATCTATGAGAATTTGTAAAAATGCATTTTATTTTAAATTCTATATATCATAGTTATCTGACCATATTATTTTTTCTAGTACTTACTTGGATGGAGCACTGACCTCACTCACTGATGAAAACTGTAAGTCATCCACAAATCTTATTCTGTCCAAACCTGGTTCAACCCTTCTACAAATTCCTCATTAAAGGATCCACCTATGGTTCTAGAGGTCTTTCAATGGTTCTTTTAATATTTCATAAAAACCAATGCAGCCATTGGGATGTTCAGTTGTTATCTCTTCCTTATGATACATGACTTGTCCTTCTCTTTTCCAACCACACTAATCCTTCCATGAGATTTGTCATTCCATTTCTCAATTGCAGGTCATCATTGGGAACATGGCACATAAACCATGGAACTCTCTATTGACTTGTGGGTCTCCTGTTGTTGATGGCTTATTGTGAGATGTTAAAAATTCTACAATCCCTAGACATGAATTATCTTTGTGAGAATATTGACATTTTCAAACAATGGAAAAGTGAAAAGAAGCCATTTGCATAAAACTATTTATAGCAGCTCTTTCTGTGGTGACAAAGAATTGGAACTGATGGGATACTTGTGGAATGGCTAAATAAATTGTGGCATCTCAGAATAGAGGAATATGATTGTGCTATTAAAAAATAACCAGCAGACAGATTTCAGAGAAACCTGGAAAGACTTCTATGAATTGATACAAAGTAAAATGAGTAGAACCAGGAGAACATTGTTTGCAGTAAGAGCAACTGAATGATGATCAGTTGTGAATGAGTTAGCTATTCTCTGAAATACAATGATGCATGAACTCATGATGAAAATTGCTATCAACATCTGGAGAAATAACTGATAATATCTGAATGCACATCAAAGCACAGTATTTTTAATTGCTTCATTTTTTCATGTTTTTTTTCTTTCAAAGCAATACTAATTACTATTTTACATGATTGTACATATATAGCCTATATTGGAAGATAAAATAAACAAAAAATTTAGAGATAAAAATTTTTAAATGAATGTTAAAAGCCGTCTTTACATGTAACTGGGGAAAGTTAAATATTACTAAAACTGGGCTTTTGTTAAGGAAAAGGATCATTGAGATAATGAGAATCATTGAAACAATAAATTATATTTCACCAGCATTTTCTCTTCAAAGTTAACTCATTAATGTATTTATAATATTTATATATTTACAAGTACTATCCCAGTGTCCTGGAAATAACTAGGAACATGGTCTAGTGTCTGAACCTCACTCTTCCACTACTTGTGTGGCTTCAATTTTTTTAATTCTAAAATGAATGTCAGTCAAAGTCTCTGACCCTATACATAATTTTGCATGCAAAAACAGATTTGGAGACCTTTAGAGGGGGAGTTAGGAGGAGTGAAGCAGGCTGATATAATGAATGCTAGTGGTCCAATACAAGGGAAGACTGACAAAGGGAGAGGTCAGGAATAAGTTCACATTCAAATCTAACCTTCTTGTAGGCTTGATATCTCATTAAATTAATGGAATTATGTGAAATATGTTGTATATCTATAACATATAGTGAATATATAATATATTATAATTTGTAATATATAAGATATTTTTGCCAGGCCTATGTATCTCTTTTCACTCCCTGAACATGCCCTCCCACCTCTCTCTACTTATCACAGTACTTGACTATATGGGGATTTTTAGAGGGAAACTAGTAGGCCTGGGCTAATAGATCTTGAATAGAATGTTGAGAAGTGGATCAAAGAAACATTTCCAAATTTAGAAGTAATGGCAGCTTAATTTGGGGCATTTTTTTTCAATTATCCTGAGGTATTAACCCCAAATCAGAGAACTTGAATCTAAAGCACTAACATTTTTCCCTATCACCATGCAGTTCTCATTGAGAGATGTAGATGAGGTAAAGAAGGTCATGTATGGTAAGAGATGGGTTGAAGAAAGCCTAGAGCCATAAGAAGAAAAGAAATAACCTTAAAAAAGACAACATTATGCAAAATTCTCTCATTCTATAACCATAAAGGTTAAAGGCCTCATGCATGCAAAATTTTGGATTCTGAAGAAGAGATCTGAGAGAATCTGATGGGTTTGGGAGAGGATGTTATCTGAGAAACTCACTATTCTCCAAAAGATTACTTTTCATTGTTAATGCCAGGAAAACAAGCTCTAAGAATTTAGCTATTCCCTTATTCAAACAAATGCAGTGAAATTGCAGAAATCTTCTTTACCTTTCCACCCACTTGGTTTCTTTTGAGTGCTTCATTAATTTTTATCTGAAAAGGGGTGGATTTCTACCTTAAATGCCCATTTAATATATGAGTCCACATGCAAAAAAAATCTGGAAAAAAAGATTATCAAATCTCTGAAGAATGTTTTTAACCAAGAATGACTTTTGTGGAAGAACAGAAAAGAATGGAAAAAAGCAAACCTATTTCATGAATGATGTTTTTAAGTTAATTGGATTGATTGATTAGTTAGAAATGCCAGAGAATGTTTGAGAGATAAATTTGCTAAATAAAACCTGCTTACAACTTCAGAATTTTATATGTGCATAGGACAGATCTGACATGCTGCCTGGATTTCTGCAATTAAGGACTTTTTCCTTTTGCATCACCAAATCTTCAAAATATAGATAACTCTAGATGTTGTACACTAAGAACATAATTAGAAAACATTTTAGTAAGGATCTAAAAGAGAGATAAGAGTTAAATGCATTTAAACAAGGAAAGATGGCATTAGGAGGATCAAAAAAAGTGGTCTGGAACTGGGAGAGGAGAGGCCATCAAAAACAAAATTTGCTGGATACAAGTCTTTTTTAAGGGATTTATGTGAATTTCTCCCTATGAATGATCAATCTGTTGTTTGTTTACTTTATTTGTTATATGGACTTATAGCCCAGCTATTCTATGGTTTGCTATATACCAGGATTCATTAGTGTGATTCTGACAATTGTCGAAATGAATTTTGGTATTCCAAAGTAAAATCTCTGGCCACTCATGCATTTTAAGTATATCTATTGATTTTAATATGTTCTAAGGAGAGAAGATAAATTAAAGAATGTAGTTGCTTGAATCTATTTTAACACCCTCCTTGTAACCATTTAAATATATTCTTATATAATCTATATTCTTATAGGCAAGTAGATGTATGTATGCATTCTTCTTTCCACACCAGAAAGTGACTATGCTTTCCACATGGAGACATTATCAAGACTGGTATCTTGTACAACCTTCAGGATTCTAGTTTTTACCCTTCTAGTGTCCTTTATAGGCTTACTTATTAAATATCTTTCATCAGGCCTGCCAGGCTCCCTGGGCCAGATTCAACCCAGTTGGAAAGGTAAACAGGGTTATTCTTCTGGACCCAGATGACCTCCCTCTGGAGACAGCCTGGAGTTCCAACACCCCACCTTGTTTTTCTGGGCACCAGCCAAAAGCTTGCCTACAGTTTTAAACATGGGGCTTTTCTTCTTCTGGCAACATAGCTGCTTTTCTGCCAGCTAAATGACCAGTCATACTTTCAGGAGCAAAACACTGAACAGAAACAGCCAAGCCTGTCACACTGTACAAGTATTTGCGGCTCAGTCCCATGACATCTGGCTAAGATATTTACAGAGTCAGTATTGGACTCACTGAATCTGTGTATCACATCTGGAGTCTAGACTTAGTGACTCTATGGGTTGGGCAAGGAACCTCCCTAACACCTCCTGCTCCTCTCTCTGTCTTTCTCACTCTCTCCCTTTTTTATTTTGCCAATTTTTTCTTCTTTTTGCCTGTCATCCATAATTCCTCTTTTCTTTCCTCCCCCTCATATTTTTTGTCTTCATTAAAGCACTTTTCCCTTATGTCTTTCCATATATTCCTGACAAGTCTTTTTTTAATGTATAAAAAAGCAGCATAATTTCAGAGCTCTGTACCAATGATTTAGAAATCCTGGATTCCAATCCCAATTTGGGAAAGGCATTTGGACTCTCTTGGCCTCAGTTTACTCATCTGTAAAATAAGATGGATGGACCTAGTAGCCTTTGTGGATTTTTTTGGCTCAGCATCTATGATCATTGGATGCTTTGAAATGCTGATTCATCTTTGTGCTGGTGTGGAAACCAAATAGGGCAGAGCAAAATCAAATCTTGCATTTCATCCCAGACCTTCTCTAACACTCTAGACTCCAGAGCCAGGTGCTTCTTGTTATTCCTGCAACTGGAAAAGCATAATCAATCTTTCCAGGTCTTTTCCCCACATGTTTGTAGGCACATCATCAGCAGGGAGAGAAGGGTAAGAACAACCATCAAAAGTAAAACTCAAGATTTATTAGGCAGTTTGCTAACCATTAACTGAATTGGACATGGATGATAAACAATTATTCCATTTAACATGATAGGGACCAAAAATAGAAACAGGTCATTTTGTGATGATTTTACCAAGAAAGAGATGTGACTCAGTCTCACTAACATTACTATGAAGTAACATGTAATGTCCGGGCTAGCTTTCTGGAGGTCCTTTGGATGAACTTTGGTCTCAGCATGATAGACACCAAGAAAATGGTCAATAATAGAGTCTAGGAAGAAAGGGAAAGAAGGCAAAGAAGGAAAGAAGGAAAGAAAGAAGGAAGGAAGGAAGGAAGGAAGGAAGGAAGGAAGGAAGGAAGGAAGGAAGGAAGGAAGGAAGGAAGGAAGGAAGGAAGGAAGGAAGGAAGGAAGGAAGGAAGGAAGGAGAAAGGATGGGAGAGAGGGAGAGAGGAAGGGAGGAAGGCAGGGAGGAAATAAGGAAGGGAGGAAGGGAGGGAGGAAGGGAGAGAAGGAAGAAGGGAGAGAGGGAGGGAAAGGCACAAGAAGATAATGAGGGGAAGGAGGGAAGAAAACAACAAAGAAAACAAAAAAGGAAGAAAAGAATAAGTCATTATTATATATTATGTGCCCAGCACTATGTTAAGCTTTTTACAAATATAATCTCATTTGATTTTTACAACAACCCTGGCATCTAAGTTCTATTATTTTCTCATTTTATGGCAAAAGAAACTGAGGCAGACAGAGGTTAAGTGAAGGTCACATAATTTATAAATATCTGAGACTGGATTTGAACTGCTTCTTTCTGGCTCCAGGTCCAGAACTCTATTCCCTGTGCCATCTCAGTACAAACTTCTTATTTCAGAAAGTATCAGCAAAATTAAAAATGATGATGGAAAGAACTTTGAAGATCTCTTAAGATAGTAATCTTGAATTTTTAGTAAGCAATATCTAAAGAAAATTCAATCCTGAATAAAAGAGCTTATAGATTTCCATGAATTCTCTCAAGGATAGTATGTAGTAAGTACTCTGCCCCCATTCTCAAAAAAATAAAAAATAAAAAAAGATGACCCCATTATCCTCTTAGAGTTTGAGGCATACCCCTGATGGATTGGGATTTATTCTCTAATTTTGTCAGCTTGAGCCCCCATTGTGATGTGGTCTCTCCACTATTAGCATTAGCTAATTAGGAATTCCAATTAAAAAACAAAACAAAACAACAAACATCTATTACCTTTTTTTAAAAAAAGTTTATTAATTGTTTTATTTTTCTGCTTTTACATTTACTTTTTAAATATACATTTCTTTATGAATCATATTGGGAAAGAAAAATCAAAACCAAAGGGAAAAATCATGAGAGAAAAAAAAATAAAATGAACATAACATGTATTTATTTACATTCAATCTCCATAGTTCTCTTTCTGGATGCAGATGGTGTTTTCTATCCAAAGTTTACTGAGAATGTCTTGGATCACTGAACCACATAAAAGAATCAAGTCTTTCATAATTGGTCATCACACAATCTTACTATTGCTGTGTACAATGTATTCATTCCTGTTTCTGCTTGTTTCTCTCAACATCAGTTCATGTAAATCTTTCCAAGCCTTTCTAAAATCATCTTTTCATTATTTTTTATAAAATGAAAATATTCCATTATCTTCAAATGCCACAACTTATTCAGCCATTTCCCAATTGATGGGTCTCAACTCATTTTCCAATTCTTTGTCACCACAAAGATTTTTGCACATGTGGGTCCTTTTCCTTCCCTTACAATTTCCTTGGGACACAGATCTAGTAGTGGCACTGTTGGGTCAAAAGCTTTGCACAGTTTGATGGCCCTTTGGACATAGTTCCAAATTGCTCTCCAGAATGGTTGGATCAGTTCACAGCTCCATGAACAATGCATTAGTCCTAATTTTCCTATGTTCCCTCCAACATTTATCATTTTTTTCATTTTTATATTATTGCTCTTTTGTTCTTCCAGATGAATTTTGTTATTATTTTTTCTTCCTCCATAAAATATTTTGATAGTTTCATTGGTATTGCATTGACCAAATAGACTAATTTAAGTACAATTCTCATATTTATAATATTAGCTCAGCCTATCTATGCACAATTGATATTTTTCCAATTGTTAGCATCTAATTTTATTTGTGTGAGAAGTGTTTTATAATTGGGTTTGAAATAGTTTATTTTGAATAGTTATTTTATTTTATTTTTTTATTTTTAATTTTATAATTATAAATTTTTGACAGTGTATATGCATGAGTAATTTTTTATAACATTATCCCTTGTATTAATTTTTTTCCAAATGTTCCCCTCTCTCCTTCTACTCCCTCCCCTAGATGACAGGCAATCCCATACATTTTACATGTGTTACAGTATAACCTAGATACGATATATGTGTGTAAATCCAATTTTCTTGTTGCACGTTAAGTATTAGATTCCGAAAGTATAAGTAATCTGAGACAGTAGTGCTAACAATTTACATTCACTTCCCACTGTTCCTTCTCTGGGTGTAGTTGTTTTTGTCCATCATTGAGCAACTGGAAGTGAGTTGGATCTTCTTTATGTTGTTGAATAATTATTTTAAATGGAATTTCTCTTTCTATTTCTTCCTGCTGTGCTTTGTCAGTAATATATAACTTCTATTAGCTTTACTACCCCTGATTTTTTTTTATCTCAGCTGAAGCATAATAGATCCTGTTCCAGCCTTTTTTCCTTTAATCTAAATGTATCACTCTGCTTTAAATAAGTTTCTTATAAACAACAAATTGTAGGATTCTGCTTTTTTAATCCAGTCTGCTATCTGCTTTCGTTTTATTGGAGAGTTCATCCTATTAACATTCACAGATACAATAACTCTGTATTTCCTGCCATCTTGTTTACCCTCCCAATTAAATTTTTCTTTTCCCCTTCCCACTTTCCCTCCTTTCCAGTATTTTGTCTCTGATCACTAGTTCCTCAAATAGCTGTCCTCTTTTGCAGCCCTTCCCCCTTTCACAGCCCCTTCCCCTTTCTTCTTCTACTTCTGTTCTCCCTTGTATTAGCCTTTTCCTTTCCTTTCCCCTTCCCTCCTACTTCCCTATAAGGTGAAACAAGCTTCTCTGTGAAGCTAATATGTCTAATATTCTTGCTATGAGCCAAATCTTATTAGAGTAAGATTCAGACAATGCTCATCCCCCTCCCTTCTTTCCCTCAATTGCAATAGGTCTTTTTTGCTCCTCATAGATGTAATTTACCCCATTTTAACTTCATTTTCCTCTTCTTCCAGTAGAATCACCTTTCCTCCTCTAGCTTCTTTTTTAATCATCACAATAAAATCGAATTATACTTGTGCCCTCTAAGTAGATTCCTAATAAAGATACAGATTGCAAGAGTTAAACATATAATCTTCCCATCTAAGCTTTTTAACTTCTAAAAGAAAGTTTTTCTTTCCTTTTTATCTTTGTTTGCTTCTCATGAGTTCTATATTTGAAGATCAGATTTTCTTTTCAGCTCTGTTTTTTTCATCAGAAATAGATGAAATTCACCTGTTTCATTGAACGTTCATCTTCTTCCCTGAAAGATTATGCTCAGTTTTGCTGGATTATTAATTCTTGGCTTCAATCCAAGTTCCTTTGCCTTTCAGAATATCAGATGACATGACTTTTGCTCCTTTAAAGTGGAAGCTGCTAGGTCCAGGGTAATCCTGATTGTGACTCCTCAATATTTGAATTGTTTCCTTCTGGTTGCTTGCAGTTATTTTCTCCTTGATTTGATAATTCTGAAATTCTGCTATGATATTCCTTGGAGTTTTCATTTTGTGGTCTCTTTCATGAAGTTATCAGTGAATTCTTTTGATGGCTATTTTACCCTCTGGTTCTAGGACATCTGGGCAATTTCCCTTGATGATTTCCTGAAAGATGATGTGTAGGCTCCTTTTTTCCCCATGGTTTTCAGGAAGTCCAATAATTCTTAGATTCTTCGATATCTGTTTTCTACATTAGTTCTTTTTCCATTGAGGTATTTTACATTTTCTATTTTTTTCATTGTTTTGGTTTTGTTTGTCTAATTCTTGAAGTCTCATTGAGTCATTCATTACCATTTGTTCAATTCTAATTTTTAGTGGATTATTTTCTTCAGTTAGCTTTTTTAAATATCCTTTTGCATTTGGCCAATTGAGGTGTTTTGTCCATTGAATTTTTCCATTATATAAATTCTGTTTTTCAATGAATTAGTTTATTTTTCATATCTATTTTATAGAGTTAAATGCTCTTTACATTTCATCAATCTATTTTAAGATATTTTCTTCAGATTTTTTTTTCCTTCAGATTTTGTTTTTCCTTTTCCATAGCCACTTGCAAAAATCTCATTTCCATTTCCCATTTTTCTTCTAACTCTCTTTTTAGATACTTTTTGAATTCTTAAGAGAGCCTTGTGAAATGGGGAACAACTCATATCACTCTTTGGGGCTTCTTCTGGAGCTGGCTTGCCTTTAGGATCTTCAGGTTTGAGGTCTGTTCTTCTCTTTCTCCATATAAGCTGTCTATGATTAGAGCTTGTTTTGCTTTTTTGCTCATTTTTTTTACAGGTTGAGATCTGCTCTTAAGGCAAAGGGGGTGAGAGCCACTTTAGTTTGCCTTGGAGCCAGTGATGCTGACTGATTTCAAGTGCTGTGTAGGCATGGCCAAGTCTCATTTTTCTGAGGTTCTGGTGTTCAGAGGCTCACATTTTCCCTTTTGCATTTGTTTTGGGTGTCTCTGAGCAAATTTCCTAAACCACGGGCTTGTAACTAGGACAGAATAGCCTAAGAGTCTCATGTAGATTCTCAATGCCCTGGATCCTAGCCCCACATCCTTGTCCCAGACTCCCTGCACTGAGATCTGGGCTCTGCAGCATCTCCCCCTGTCTGATTGAAAGAGACCTTTTCTGAAGCTCTTAAAAAGTATCTTCTGAAAATTTGCACTCCAAATATCTGTGGCTTCTCTCACTCCAAAACCAGTTCAGAGGCTTAATCTGCTATTAATTTGAGGGAAGCTCAGAGGAACTCAGATAGAGACATGTCTACTCTCTGCCATCTTGGCTGTCTCCTACTTCAAAGATCTAGAAAGAATTGAGATAAAACATCTCTACTCAATAGTTCATGATTACACTCTCCTCAGGGCAGCTAAATGATGCAGTGTATAAAGTACCATGCTTGCTGTGATGAGAATCTGATTTCAAGTGTAGCCTCAGATACTTACTACCTGTATGATTCTAGACAAATCATTTAATCCTGTTTGCCTCAGTTTCCTTATCTGTAAGATGATCTGGAAAAGGAAAATGCAAACCATTCCAGTATTATTGCCAAGAACACCCCAAATGGAGTCAGAAAGAATAGGATGTGACTAACAAAAGAAAACCAGAACAACAGAACTCTCCTGACTTGGTCATGTATTTCATGGGATCCCCAGGCTCATTCCCCAGTCTCTAGGAGCTATTTGATTACTGTATATTGACAGTGGTCTATGCTGTTTCAGATCAGCAGGAGAGGATTTTGTGGGTGTGAAACTTTTAAGAGGATAGAAAATAGAATTGATAACAAAAACTCGATTTTCACCTTGGCTTCAGAGCCACAACTATGACTGGGTGATTTGTTTTTCTATTAAATAGAATACAAAGGCTCATCTCCCACTGGTTGAAAAGGTACAAAAGTTCAGTTCAGTCCCCCAAGGCTTCCGCTCTTTGGCAGACAGGGAACAGACAGCAGGCTCTTGGTTCCCATGGCATTGCCCCAGGTCCTGGGCTCTTGTTTCCACTGATTTTGCATTCATTAGCACCTTTTGCATTTGCCTGACCAGCAATCTATCCCTCCTTCTCTTTGCCTTGCTCATGGTCTGACCACATCAGAATGCCCAGCATGTCTTCCTTTCACAGTGGGAACAGCTATGCTCTAGCATCATGGGCCTGCATATCATGTACATATTACTGAAAAATACAGAGGCTTGAAAATGAACTTCTATTGCTAGATGGCTTGAAAAATATAAGCCATACCACACTGGTGGCAGCATGAGGGGAATCTCAAAAGTCAACAACAACAACAGCAGCAGCAGCATAATGCAATCTCCCAATGCCACTGACATTTCTCTGTAATGAAACAGCTCTGAGAAAGTCCCTGTGTCACAGACAAGGACAGCTGGGTGCTAGATGAGTTGTCCACAGGTTCTAGTAGTTAAAAATTAAGTTATGGCGGCACAGAGGAGACCCTATAAAGCACATGGAAGATGGCAACCCTTTGTTGATGATTCTAACATAAGAAGTTTCCCTTCGGTTTTACTCAATTTATAAAGCAATTCTCCCATAAAATTTCCTATCTATTTTTTCCTATCTACTATCTAGTTATTCCTATTATCCTCTAGAAGGCAATATGAAAGGTCCATGGTAGTGGGTGCTGTCAGGCTGCAATATATAGCCAACAGCACAATTAAGGATCCCACAGAAGAGCAATGTCATTAGCAAATTGTATGATAGAAAGAGAAGGTTTGTCAGTCAGGTGATATGAGTAAAGGATGACATATGGACGGACAGGATGTTTCACTGATATTCTGATGATGTCCAAAGATAAAAAACAAATAAATAAATATCTCTAACACATTGGGGAAACTTTTGATCAATTTTTGGGAGGGCACAAAAGGAGCTCCACAGAATGGACAAGCAAAGACGAACTAAAATCTACATTGTTGGGGGAACTCATTAATTAGTCAGATCACAGATCTATTTGGTTATCTTATATACTTAATCAAGGCCAACAAATATGTTATTTAATAATTTTCCTGAAATGAGTTGTTATAAGCCATTTGACAAGTGATTGTAAAAAAGTCATTTAAAATGACTTACAGAAAGTCATTTAAAACATTCATTCTTGTTTTTAAACTATGGAAAATGAAACTAAAGGCATATGCCTTTGTTATATCTATGTGTGTAGACACATAGATATATAGAGAGATATTATGTATGTATGTTTGTATGTATTTTTAAAAAAAGGTGGGATAGACAATGTAGAAAAATTATTGACCCTAGAGTCAGGAGGATCTGCATTCAAATGTGGCTTCAACCA